>NC_053028.1:321751419-321995460 GCF_003073215.2 Triticum urartu
AAGCGTGGCAATGATGCTATATTCGTTGTCATTGACAAACTTACTAAAGTGGCTCACTTTCTGCCTATCAAAGAGTCGATCACTGCAGCTCAATTGGCGGAACTCTATACCTCTTGAATTGTCTCTCTGCACGGTATTCCTCAAGTGATATCTTCAGACCGTGGCATCATCTTTACCTCAAAGTTTTGGGATTCTTTTTAGAAGGCCATGGGCACCAACATCCGCTTCAGCACAGCTTTCCATCCTCAAACTAGCGGTCAAGTCGAGCGTGTCAACCAGATTCTTGAAGATATGCTCAGGGCTTGTGTGATCTCCTTCGGCATGAAGTGGGAGGATTGTCTTCCTTATGTTGAATTCTCCTACAACAATAGTTTTCAAGCAAGTTTGGGCAAGGCCCCATTTGAAATTCTGTATGGCAGGAAGTGCCGTACCCCTCTCAACTGGTCTGAAACCGGTGAACGTCAGCTTTTGGGTAATGACTTAATCACAGAGGCAGAGGAAATGTGCAAAGTCATTCGAGATAACCTCAAAGCAGCCCAATCCCGCCAGAAGAGCTACCATGATAGTAAGCACCGTGATTTGGCTTTCGAGATCGGAGATCATGTTTACCTCCGCGTCTCTCCTATGAAAGGTACTCGTCGCTTTGGTATCAAAGGGAAGCTTGCCCCTAGATACGTGGGACCTTTCAAGATTGTCAGCAAGAGAGGCGACCTCGCCTATCAACTCGAGCTGCCTTCAAACTTTGCAAATGTTCATGATGTGTTCCATGTCTCTCAGCTCCGAAAGTGATTCAAGACTCTTGACCGCACCGTCAACTTCGAGGACAATGAGCTCCAAGAAGATCTCTCCTATCGTGAGCCCCCAGTTGCTATTCTCGAAGAAACTGAACGCAAGACTCGCAATAAGTCAATCAAATTTCTCAAAGTCAAGTGGTCACACCATTCCGACCGTGAAGCTACCTGGGAACGCGAGGATCACCTCCGTTCTGAGTACCTGGCGTTCTTTCAGTCCTAGATCTCGGGACGAGATCCTTTCGTAGTGGTGGAGTGTTGTAACACCCCGGATGTAACTTTCCCAATTTGTACTCCAACTCTTGCCATTTCCGGCGTTAAGTTATTTTATTTTCTCGGGTTCGGGTCTTTGTCTCCGTGTGTTGTTATCGTTGTCATGCATCTCGTATCATGTCATCATGTGCATTGCATTTGCATACGTGTTCATCTCATGCATTCGAGCATTTTCCCCGTTGTCCGTTTTGCATTCCGGCGCTTCGTTCTCCTTCGGTGGTCATTTCTACCTTTCTTTCGTCTGTGCGGATTAAACATTTCCGGATTGGACTGAGACTTGCCAAGCAGCCTTGGTTTACTACCGGTAGACCGCCTATCAAGTTTCGTACCATTTGGACTTCGTTTGATACTCCAACGGTTACCGAGGGACCGAAAAGGCCTCGTGTGTGTTGCAGCCCAACACCCCTCCAATTTGGCCCAAAACCTACCTAAGCCTTCTCCATCATCTAGAGCGTTCGATCACGATCGCGTGGCCGAAAACCTCACCTCATTTGGACTCTCCTAGCTCCCTCTATGCCTATATATAGACCCCTTCCCCGAAATCCGGATCCCTCCTCGTCCGAAACCCTAAATCTCAGATCCGTCGCCGCCGGACACATCCGACGGTGCCGGACACGTCCGGTCCGCCCCGCCGCCGCCACATGGCACGCCATCATTGGCTGCCGCCTTACACCGCCGCCGAAGCCCGCCGCGGCCCGCGGGAGGCCCTCCCCGGCCCGCGCGCCGCCGCCTGCCTCCTCGCCCCAGCGCCGATCCGCGCCGCCCCGCCGCACGCCGTCGCCACCTCGTCGGCCGAGCTCGCCGCGCCGCCCCAGGCCGAGCTCGCCGCGCCGCCCGACGCCGCCACTGGGCCGCGCCGTCCCGCCGCGCCCGGAGCCGCGCCGGCGACCACCCCGGCCGTCTCCTCCTCCACGCCAAGGCCCGGCCGCCGTCGTCCTTGTCTTCCCCGGCGAGAGCACCGCCGCCTTGATCCGCGTGCCCGCCGAAACCCTAGATTTGTCCCGGAGAGTTTGTTTTTCTTCTAAGTCCCAAAAATTCCAGATCCAAGTGCCTATGTTCATAGCTCTGTAACTTTGCATCCGTAGCTTCGGTTCATGCATATAGCATATCAAAATGTTCATCTCAGAGAGTACATAATTTCATTCCATTGCATCATTTTCATTTGAGTTCATCTTGATGCCCGAAATGTTGTTAGAAGAGGGCCACTCGAGATAATTGTCAGATCTGCTACTCCATTTAGGTTTTTGTCATTTTTGCCATGATTAATGTGTGCATGATATGCCTCTGAGTTCTACATATGTTTTGTTAAGGGTTTTGTCATCTTTACAGAGGTGCAACCCATGTATTTTTTGTGATGTGTGTGGTGACTAGTACAAGCTTGCAAAGTGGTGCACTTGGTAATTCTGATTTTAGGGACTTAGTAATTCCACTAAGTCCTTGAGCTGTTTATCTCATATGGCCATATGTTCTTGTTGTTTCCTAGTGATCCGTGCCTCTTTTGAGGATGATCAGTAAGGATGTTTTGTTAATCTTGTAGTGCTCTATCCATCCATGTCTTTGTTTGCATTTATGGAGCACCCTAGCTTGAGTCAATCGAGCTCTACTTTTGCTACTTTGTGAATCTGGGCAGATTGTCAACTTGTTTGCAATTTTGCCGATGATGTTGTAGTTGATCCGTGAATGCTATGCTATTGTTCTTGCCATGCCTAGCTTGAATTTTGTGTGTTATTGATAGATGTATGCTTAGCTTTTCATGACTTGCACCGTAGTGAGTGCATCGAGCTCGTAAACATGCCTACTTGATATCTGTTTTCAGCGTGCTCTAGTTTTCACAAAGTCTGAAAACTGATTATGTTTTTGCTATGTTCACATGGTTGCAATTGTATTTTCTGATCCCTTTTGGCTCAAGGTCACTAAGGGACTTTTGTTAAGCTCTTTGATTAGCTTCATGCCATGCTTTACTTTGCCATGTTCAGGTCCGGTAGCATGTAGTTTTGTTGCTCCGAAGAGGGCTACCTGATCTGAAATTCCAGACAAGTGTTAATTTCACCAAGTCTGAGATCTGTTTGTCATATGCATTTTTGCCATGCATGTTTGATCCTGTTAATGGATGATTTGGCCATAGCTCAATGCTAGACTTTTGTTAAGCATCTTGTATGCATCCCTGCCATGTATTTTGTTGTCATGTTTGGGTGCTGTAGCATGTTCATTTCGTTGCATTTAGATGGCTACTTGCTGTAGATCGCAGACCGGTGTCATTTTAAATCGCTTGCCATTTCCAAACCGTAACTCCGATTCCAGCGTTCTTTATATTGTTTTCAAGCGATTTCATCTCATCTTTCCAGTGGAACACTTGGATTCACAAGTTGAGGCCAGGTTCTTGCATTTCCTGTCAATTCTTGCATATGCATCCCGCATCGCATCCCGCATAGCATATCATCTTTGCATCATGTTGTTTGATCCTTGCACGTGGTTGATTGTGTCCTTGTTGCTTGTTTGTCTTGTTTGGGTAGAGCCGGGAGACGAGTTCGCTAACGAGGAGCCCGTTGAGTTTGCTTTCGAGGATCCAGTCAACTCTGACAACTGTGCAGGCAAGATGATCATACCCTCGAAATCACTACTATCTTTGTTATGCTAGTTTGCTCGCTCTTTTGCTATGCCAATGCTACGATGCCTACCACTTGCTTTCAAGCCTCCCAAATTGCCATGTCAAACCTCTGACCCACCTTGTCCTAGCAAACCATTGATTGGCTATGTTACCGCTTTGCTCAGCCCCTCTTATAGCGTTGCTAGTTGCAGGTGAAGATTGGAGGCCGTTCCTTGTTGGAACATTTATTTACTTGTTGGGATATCATTATATTATCTTGTTATTTTAATGCATCTATATACTTGGTAAAGGGTGAAAGGCTCGGCCTCTCGCCTAGTGTTTTGTTCCACTCTTGCCGCCCTAGTTTCCGTCATATCGGTGTTATGTTCCCGGATTTTGCGTTCCTTACGCGGTTGGGTTATAATGGGAACCCCTTGATAGTTCGCCTTGATTAAAGCTTTTCCAGCAATGCCCAACCTTGGTTTTACCATTTGCCACCTAGCCTCTTTTCCCCTGGGTTTCCGGAGCCCGAGGGTCATCTTATTTTAGCCCCCCCGGGCCAGTGCTCCTCTGAGTGTTGGTCCAACCGAGCGATGTCCGGGGCTACCAGGGGCAACTCTGGGCTGGCCTACCCGACGTCTTGCTCATCTGAGTGTGCCCTGAGAACGAGATTTGTGCAGCTCCTATCGGGATTTGTCGGCACATTCGAGCGGTGTTGCTGGTCTTGTTTTAACCTGTCGAAGTGTCTTGAAGAACCAAGATACCGAGTCTGATCGGAACGTCTTGGGAGGAGGTCTATTCCTTCATTGACCGTGAGAGCTTGTCATGGGCTAAGTTGGGACTCCCCTGCAGGGATTTGAACTTTTGAAAGCCGTGCCCACGGTTATGGGCATATGGGAATTTGTTAATGTCCGGTTGTAGATAACTTGAACCTTAAACTTAATTAAAATGAATCAACCGAGTGTGTTACCGTGATGGCCTCTTCTCGGCGGAGTCTGGGAAGTGGACACGGTGTTGGAGTAATGCTTGCGCAGGTTGTTCTCTAGTTTCTCGCTCGCGCTTTGCCTCCTCTTCTCGCTCTCTTTTGCGAATAAGTTAGCCACCATACTTTCTAGTTGCTTGCTGCAGCTCCACATATATTTACCTTGCTTTACCTATAAGCTTAAATAGTCTTGATCGCGATGGTGCGAGATTGCTAAGTCCCTGTGGCTCACAGATTACTATTACACCAGATGCAGGGCCTGATGATTCCGCTCCAGGAGATGCGTTTGAGCTCAAGTGGGAGTTCGACGAAGACTCTCAACGTTACTATGTTTCTTTTCCTGATGATCAGTAGTGGTGCCTAGTTGGGGGTGATTGGGACCGTGTCGCATGTTGGGTTATCTTTTATTTTGGCGCCGTAGTCGGGCCATGAGTGTTTGGATGATGTAATGTTATTTATGTACTTGATTGACGTGGCGAGTGTATGCCAACTATGTTATCTCCCCTTTATGATTTATATTACATGGGATGTTGTGAAGATTGCCTAACTTGCGACATATGCCTTCAATGCGATTATGCCTCTAAGTCGTGCCTCGACACGTGGGAGATATAGTCGCATCGAGGGTGTTACAGAACTCAAGGCTACACGTGAAGATTATGAAGAAGAAAATTGAAGTATTGGTGGAGAAGAATGACGACTTGATCAAGAAGATTGGAATATTTATGGGAGGCCCTACGCCAGTATATGAAGATGAAGAACCCAAGGAAATTAGCCCGGAAGACTACATCATCATCGACGGCACCGACTCGAAAGCAGATAGTAGCGATGATGACTATGTTGATGAAGCCGGAGCTGATATCATGGAGTCAACGACCGTAGAATATTTCTAGTATACCACCTCATTAGTAGTAGTAGTCCACCATGTAAATATAGTAGTCCGAGCACTTTTGCGATAGATAGATCGATTCTATGCCCTTGTTTGATTGATTGAAGTGAATTGTTTGTTTTGCCTCATGTGCATATGGGCAGTGTTTTCTCTTTAGACCCCCTCTATTCTTATATCTCATCTTTTCTAAACCCTCAGATGCCTCCGAGACGTGACCCCGGATTTGCCTTTCCACTGGAGCTCACCCAGTTGATCCAGCAGTAGAACACATTGATGCAGTTGCTAGTCCAGAATCAAAATCAGGGGAACAACAACAACCCACCACCACCACCACCTGTTGACCACTTAGCCCGTTTTCTTAGGCTAAATCTGCCGGTGTTTTCCAGTAGCACCGAGCCGATAGTAGAAGATGATTGGCTCCGCAAGACAGCTAGGGAGTTGACTACAGCAGGATGCACAGATGCGGAGAAGGTGACGTTTGCCGTACATCAGTTAGAAGGACCCGCAACATCATGGTGGGAGAATTTCACAGCCACTTTACCTGTAGACACTGTCACATGGGACCAGTTTCAGCAGGCTTTTCGTACTGCACACGTTTTAGCAGGAGCTATGGCCATGAAGAAGCGTGAGTTTCGCAACTTGCGCCAAGGAGGAAGGACAGTTGGCCAGTATGTGGAGGAATTTAGTAAGCTAGCACATTATGCCCCAGATGACGTCGTTATGGATGCAACTAAGCAGGAGAAGTTTCTAGAAGGACTGAATGATGAGTTGAGCATGCAGTTGATGGTAGCAACCTTCAACAACTACCAGGAGTTGGTAGATCGTGCTCTTATGATTGAAGGGAAGCAGCAGCAAATTGAGAATCGCAAGAGGAAGTATGGACAAGGAAAGTACAATTCAGGAGCTCAGCAGAAGCCACGTTTTACCCCTAGACCGGGAGGACATTTTCAGCATACCCATGGAGGAGGTAGCTCGCACAATCACAATGGCACCAAGAATGGTAATGGCAATGGAGGAAGCAACGGCCAGGACCGCACCAACCCATCAACCCCAGCCAAGAAGGACCTAAGCCAAGTCACTTGTTTTAAGTGTTCGAAGACAGGACATTATGCAAATGAATGTCCTGAATTGCAAAATGGAAATAGCAATGGAAGTTCTGGGAAGAAGCCGAACCCTTTTAATAGGGGACAGGTGAACCACGTTAGCATGGAGGAGGTTGAAGCTCAGCCCGATGCAGTAATAGGTAAGTTTTTGGTTAAGTCATTTACTGCACTCGTTCTTTTTGATACTGGTGCATCGCATTCATACATCTCAAGGGGATTTGTGGATAAGTATAACCTACCAACCCAAGACCTTAGGTCACCCATGTTAGTAACCTCGCCCGGAGCAGAGTATGTGGCTAGTCTATGGTGTGATCGGTTACCATTAAGGATTGGTAACTATGTTTTTCCCTCAGACCTAATAGTATTGGAATCTCAAGGATTGGATGTGATATTAGGCATGGATTGGTTATCCAAGTATGAAGGGAATATAGAATGTGCTAGTAAGTTAATTTTGCTTACCACCCCAGAAGGGAGAAGGATCAAGTATGTATCCCGACATGTGCCAAAGAGGACTCAAGTAAATTGCTTAACAGGAGTTGTGCAACAGGAAGTACCAGTGGTAAGGGATTTCCCTGATGTATTTCCAGAGGAGTTGCCAGGCATGCCACCAGATAGAGATATTGAGTTTTTGATTGAGCTATTGCCAGGCACAGGGCCAATATCAAAGAGACCATATAGGATGCCAACAAAGGATTTGGTGGAAATTAAGAAGCAGATTAAGGAGTTACTGGATAAGGGATATATTCGCCCAAGTTCTTCGCCTTGGGGATCGCCAGTACTTCTAGTGGAGAAGAAGGATGGATCGTTAAGGATGGTTGTTGATTATCGAGGATTGAATGAAGTAACGATCAAGAACAAGTACCCACTACCAATGATCAACGATCTGTTTGATCGATTGCAAGGAGCTAAGGTATTTTCCAAGATCGATCTGCGATCAGGATACCACCAGTTGAAGATTCGAGAACAGGATATTCCTAAGACAGCTTTTACCACCAGGTATGGGCTGTATGAGTATACCGTTATGTCATTTGGTCTGACTAACGCACATGCCTATTTTATGAACATGATGAACAAAGTGTTTATGGAGTTTTTGGATAAGTTCGTCGTAGTGTTCATTGATGATATCCTGGTTTATTCGAAGAATGAAGAGAAACATAAGGAGCATTTGCGTTTGGTACTTGGAAAGCTTAGAGAACATCAATTATATGCCAAGTTCAGCAAATGTGAGTTTTGGTTGAAGGAAGTAGGATTCCTCGGACACGTTATATCTGGAGAAGGTATAGCAGTAGATCCCACTAAAGTTGAAACCGTGACCAAGTGGGAAGCCCCAACAACAGTTGGAGAGATCGGGAGTTTTCTTGGACTCGCAGGATACTACCGGAGATTTATTGAGAATTTCTCAAAGATTGCGAAGCCTATGACTGAGTTGTTGAAGAAGGATACCAAGTTCATATGGACAGAGGAATGTGATGCTAGTTTCCAGGAGTTGAAGAAACGCTTAGTTACCTCACCAGTATTGATCTTGCCAGACCAGACCAAGGATTATGAGGTGTATTGCGACGCTTCACATCGAGGACTTGGAGCTGTGCTTATGCAGGAAGGGAGAGTTTTTTCATATGCCTCAAGACAACTGAAGCCTCATGAGTTGAATTATGCCACGCATGATTTGGAGTTAGCAGCCGTAGTGCATGCATTGAAAACATGGAGACATTTTCTGATTGGAAATCATTGTGAGGTGTACACGGATCATAAGAGTTTGAAGTACATTTTCACACAGAAGGAGTTGAATCTCAGACAAAGGAGATGGTTGGAGCTTATCAAGGATTATGATATGAAATTGCATTATCATCCCGGAAAGGCTAATGTAGTAGCTGACGCATTAAGCCGTAAGAGCCATGTCAATACATTAATGACGGGAGAAATACCCACGGAGTTAGCAGAAAATCTTCGAGAGTTATGTTTGGAAATAGTTCCGAGAGGCTATGTAGCAGCACTGGAGATTCAGTCTACATTGATGGATAAAATCAGAGAAGCTCAAAGGACTGACAAGGAGATCGCTTCTATTAAGGAGAAACTTAGCAAAGGAAAAGCTAAAGGATTTCGTGAGGATGAGCACGACACCCTATGGTTTGAAGACTGCGTTTATGTGCCCAATGACCCGGAGATCAGGAAGTTGATACTGCAAGAGGCACACGACTCACCATATTCAATTCACCCAGGAAATACCAAGATGTATTTGGATTTGAAGGATATTTTCTGGTGGACCGGAATGAAGAAGGATATTGCGGAGTATGTAGCAGTTTGTGATGTATGCCAGAGAGTAAAGGCAGAGCATCAGAAGCCAGCAGGATTGTTACAACCATTGCCAATACCCGAATGGAAGTGGGATAAGTTAGGCATGGATTTTATCACGGGATTGCCCAGGACTCGTTCAGGCTATGACTCGATTTGGGTTGTAGTTGATCGATTGACGAAAGTAGCTCATCTCATCCCAGTAAAGACCACTTATACCAGTGCTAAGTTGGCAAAGATATACATGACCAGAATAGTATGTCTGCATGGAGTTCCGAGGAGTATCGTATCAGATAGAGGAACCCAGTTTACCTCAAAGTTCTGGAAGCAGTTGCACGAAACTTTGGGTACCAGGCTAGAATTTGTTGGGGAACGTAGCATAAATTCAAAATTTTCCTATGTGTCACCAAGATCTATCTATGGAGTCATCTAGCAACGAGGGAGGAGTGGATCTACATACCCTTGTAGATCGCGCGTGGAAGCGTTCAAGAGAACGGGGTTGATGGAGTCGTACTCGTCGTGATCCAAATCACCGATGATCCTAGCGCCGAACGGACGGCACCTCCACGTTCAACACACGTACGGTGCAGCGACGTCTCCTCCTTCTTGATCCAGCAAGGGGGAAGGAGAGGTTGATGGAGATCCAACAGCACGACGGCGTGGTGGTGGAAGTAGCGGGATTCCAACAGGGCTTCGCCAAGCGCTGCGGGAGGAGGGAGATGTGTCATGGGAGGGAGAGGGAGGCGCCAGGGCTCAGGTATGATTGCCCTCCCTTTCCCCCACTATATATAGGGCCAAGGGAGAGGGGGAGGGCGCAGCCTTGCCCCTTCCTCCAAGGAAGGGTGCGGCCAAGGGGGGGGGAGGAGTCCATCCTCCCCAAGGCACCTCGGAGGTGCCTTCCCCCTTTAGGACTCTCCCTTTTCCTCTACTCTTGGCGCATGGGCCTCTTGGGGCTGGTGCCCTTGGCCCATATAGGCCAAGGCGCACCCCCTACAGCCCATGTGGCCCCCCGGGGTAGGTGGCCCCACCCGGTGGACCCCCGGGACCCTTCCGGTGGTCCCGGTACAATACCGGTGACCCCGAAACTTGTCCCGATGGCCGAAATAGCACTTCCTATATATAATTCTTTACCTCCGGACTATTCCGGAACTCCTCGTGATGTCCGGGATCTCATCCGAGACTCCGAACAACTTTCGGGTTACCGCATACTAATATCTCTATAACCCTAGCGTCACCGAACCTTAAGTGTGTAGACCCTACGGGTTCGGGAGACATGCAGACATGACCGAGATGACTCTCCGGTCAATAACCAACAGTGGGATCTGGATACCCATGTTGGCTCCCACATGTTCCACGATGATCTCATCGGATGAACCATGATGTCAAGGACTTAATCAATCCCGTATACAATTCCCTTTGTCTAGCGGTACAATACTTGCCCGAGATTCGATCGTCGGTATCCCGATACCTTGTTCAACCTCGTTACCGGCAAGTCTATTTACTCGTTCCGTAACACATCATCCCGTGATCAACTCCTTGATCACATTGTGCACATTATGATGATGTCCTACCGAGTGGGCCCAGAGATACCTCTCCGTTTACACGGAGTGACAAATCCCAGTCTCGATTCGTGCCAACCCAACAGACACTTTCGGAGATACCTGTAGTGCACCTTTATAGTCACCCAGTTACGTTGTGACGTTTGGTACACCCAAAGCATTCCTAGTAGCGACCCGACCCGAGGATCAAGTCTCTGTGCTTAAGTGTCATCCCTGGATCAGTATGCTGACACACACAGTACTCGAAGGATTTATAACAGAGGTAAATCACATGTATAAAGTAACGTAAATACTATTACCTCAATCCATATAGCGGAAGCAACAAGGTTGTGGTTTCCCATCAACACCAACGGCAAAGTTGAGTGTAGAAATCGTAACCCTAACGTATCACTTACTCGACGTAAGAAACCTGCAACATGAGACGTTGCAGCCCGAAACGGGTCAGTACATTGAATGTACTGGCAAATTCACACCATAGAGAATGATGAACAATGGCTATCACTACATGCATATTTGGCTGGTGGAAAAGCTCTATGGTTATAAGGTTTTTGCGTAAAGCCAATTTTTCCCTACTGCAAAGGAATAAATTTATTTAACTATCATGGTGGTTGTGAAACATTGAGAATGGTTGACAGCATTCTCAATCCCAATTAAAAATAATTAAAACCCAATAACATTAATTAGAGAGTAACATGTTGAGATTCACAATGATATTCAAGTACTAGATACTCAAGTTGTCCATAACCGGGGACACGGCTAATCATGATTAGTTTGTACTCTGCAGAGGTTTGCGCACTTTTCCCCACATGACTCGATCGCCTCCGTTTGTTTTCTCGCACTACATGGTGTTTGAGAAACGGATGACCGAGACATCCAGTCTTTCAGAAGCACTAGCACCTTACATGTGGGGTAGACCGGTACACCTACATCCCCTACATCTGCTAGTCCACCCCGTAAGAGTTCGCACAACTTAGTCAACTATGCTAAGAGCCCATAGTAGCATGTGGCTGCACACGGAAGTTTCTAGCATGAATTATCTTATGATCCCTTTGAGCCTGGGTCGGCGCGGTGCCAAAAAACAAATACCGAGCGCGGCCAAGATCCTGGCCAGTAGCCAAGTGTGCGGCGCTCCAATACCACCGCCATTCGCTGTAGGTGAAATTTAAGATGTGGCGCCACCTTCAGAACTACATCATCCAGTGTACCCGGCATTTGACGTCCGCTTACCTCTCCACACTCTACACTGTCTCTCTTATCTGACTAATCAATGCACGCCACTCGCTACGTCATACTTAGGCACTGCCAGTGGCAATGAATATGCGAAACTGTAGAAGGCTATACTCCCGATGAGGGCTTTCATATGTCTTAGCCCCATATATCTAGGTATATACCGGCTCACTACCTAGTCCTACTTCCCATACCCAACATTTATTAGACATCCTCCTAATCATTTGCGACTGCTGTGTGTGTGTGTGTGTGTGCCACGGGTTGAGGATTGAGTCGTAATGCATGAAAGATGGGTTGTAGAAAGGTATGATCAAAAGTGTCTGAACTTGCCTGCAATGTTGCCCATGAAGATATAGATTCGCACTCATAATGCAAGCTCTTGTGCCTAGATTCTACTGTACACTTTTCCCCGAGGGCCGTCACATCCGGATCTGTTCATCGTAGAATTACTCCCACGTCTAAACACACCCACTATAAGCTCACCTCAGTCGTAAATGCACCCAAGTGTAAAATACCTCGAACCACGCGGATACGAAACCAGAAAGTTCACTTAAGAGTGCTCCGGTTGCAGCAGAGTCACAAAGACGGAAGCCCGAACAACCGAACGATAATAACATAACGGCGGAAAGAAAACGACTCTTTTTCATAGTGCGGCACTGCTCAGTGTCAGTGTGGCTCACTCCTTTTGTCTCGCCTCTCGCGGGCGAACCGCCGCGCTCGCTCCTCCTCGCGCGCTGCTCACGGTGTGCCTTCCGCATACACGTGAACTTCCTCGTCCGCGCGCTCTCGCGCATGATCGGATCTGCGATCCCCGCTCGCGATCCAGCCGCACGTCGGCGGAATTAATTCCTCGCCACACTCAAGAGAGCCAGCAATCAGAAGAACGTGGTTAGTCTCATGCAACAGCGGTCGATTACTCGTGCTCGCAATATCGGGTAATAGATATACAGATATAGATAGTATACTGAACTCGAGTCTCTAACGCGCGCGCTCGCGCGCGTTTCGCGAACCAGCGAAAAACCCGATCTGAAGAGCCCGCGAACGGGACAGCTTGTATGGCGAAGATCGCGAGAGAAAAGTCGAAGGCGCAGTATAGGAGCAGAGAAGAATGAAATCGGAACTGGTTATAGAGTAAAAACGCGAGGGAAAGAAGAGCGCGGCGACACGCTTGGTTACCTCGCGCGAACCCGGCAGCGCCGCGGATTTTGACGGCAGACGGCGCCGTGCGGCAGGCTGCGCGCCGCTCTTCCTTCCATCGAACATCGCGCGGAAACAACGCGGTGCTACTCCTTGTGGGTATCGTCGCGACTTCCACGCTCAGCCGGCCCCTTCCCTGCGTGGGCGGCGATCCGCATAGACGCTGACGCAGTGGCGCACCCAGCGGCAGGGGTGCCTAGCATCTGTGCACGCAGCCCCCCCCCCCACCCTCCGCGCCCCCCCCCCTCGCGGCCGCGCGCGCGCGCCTGCCCTCCCCGCGCCGGCCGGCCCGCCGCGCAAGCCCTCGCGTCCGCCCCCCCGCTCGGCTCCGCGCCCCCCCTGCCGCGCGCACTTCGACAACGCCTTCTCACCGGCATGTGCGCTGTCCCCGCCTTTAAGTGTACCAGACGGCGTCTTGCGGCGTTGGCTCTCAGCGACTTCCTGTCTTTCGGAAGCGACCTCGCGCATTCTATTCCAATCAGGTTATGGCACGCCCGTAGCAGGCGGCGCAGTTCGGTGCCGGCGCGCCGGCAGGGCGGCGCAGGGCGGCGCGACGCTTAGGGCGGCGGTGACGCAGGGCGGCGCGGCGCTTAGGGCGGCGCGGCACGGGGCACAAGGGGCGGCTCGGCGCGGTGGTGGAGCTGCGTGCTGCTGCTTGTTGCGGCTTTGATTTGATGTGTTTAGAGGGGGGTGCTTGGGTATTTATATGGGTGAGGGGAGACAAAACTTGGGGTAGGAGGCAAGGAATAAGAATAGGAATAGGAAAGATCTAGAAAAATAAACGGAAGTAGGACAAAAGTCCTACTAGGATTTCCTAAAGAAAGAGGCGGCGGCTCCCTGGCGCCTGGCGCCTGCGCACGGGGAGGCTGGGGCGCTAGCGATGGCCTTGGCCTCGGCCGGCTGGTGGCTTGGGCCTTTGGCCCAAGGCGCTGCAGTTTTTTTTTCTTTTTTTTTAGAAACGGTTCCGCGCTCGGAAAAACACAGAAAAACAAAATCTACCGAACTCCAAAACTAATAAAGTAAATTTTCCCCGACTCCTAAAAATGAGCCGAACAAAATGAACTTTTCTCCGGACCTAAAATAAAATTTTCAAAAACGCGCATTTTTCCCTATCCAAATAAAACGCAAACAAACACCGGAAAATGAAATTTGATCTATTTATTAAATCTTCATTTTTCCTATATTTGGGAAAGTCATATTATTCCCTCTCTCATATATTTTTTTTGATAACGGAAAAATAATTGAAGATGAAATAAATAAATCAAATGATCCTCTTTTCCAATTCGAGAAAACTCTCAAATAAGAAAATAACGAAATCTCCAACTCTCTCCGAAGGTCCTTGAGCTGCGTGAAATTTCTAGGATCGACCAAAAAGCAAGAAAATAAGATAGGCATGATGATCTAATATTCCAAATTGAAAATAAATTCAAAAGAGCTTTGAGTTTAATCTTTTTGAAACTCCCAACTCATATTTCATATAATTTGAAGAAGTCATTTTATCTTCTCTCGTGAAAATCATTGAGTCGCATAAAGTTTCAGGATTGGAATATTTCCAAATGAAATTCAAATGTTTTCAGCACCCCTTGTCATTTAAATAAATGGAAGAAGTCATGTCATCTTCTCTCCAGGGTTTCGTGGTGAAAAGAATTTGAATTCCCGGAGATCATAAAGCAAATATGAAAGTTTGGGAAAGTCCTTTTATTCCCTCTCATTTAACTTTCAAAAAGCTTCGAATTCACTCACTTTCAGACAATCAATCAAACAATCAATCAAATCTATCTATTTGTTTATAACATTCCAAAATTTAGAATTTTGGGATGTTACAAAAGCACTCCTACGGTATCCGGGAGTTGCACAATCTCATGGTCTAAGGAAATGATACTTGACATTAGAAAAGCTTTAGCATATGAACTACACGATCCAGTGCTATGCTTAGGATTGGGTCTTGTCCATCACACCATTCTCCTAATGATGTGATCCCGTTATCAATGACATTCAATGTCCATGGTCAGGAAACCGTAACCATCTATTGATCAACGAGCTAGTCAACTAGAGGCTTACTAGGTACATGGTGTTGTCTATGTATCCACACATGTATCTGAGTTTCCTATCAATATAATTATAGCATGGATAATAAACGATTATCATGAACAAGCAAATATGATAATAACTAATTTATTATTGCCTCTAGGGCATATTTCCAACAGTCTCCCACTTGCACTAGAGTCAATAATCTAGTTCACATCACCATGTGATTAACACTCACAGGTCACATCGCCATGTGACCAACATCCAAAGAGTTTACTAGAGTCAATAATCTAGTTCACATCACTATGTGATTAACACTCAATGAGTTCTGGGTTTGATCATGTTGCTTGTGAGAGAGGTTTTAGTCAACGGGTCTGAACCTTTCAGATCCGTGTGTGCTTTACGAATCTCTATGTCATCTCCTAGATGTAGCTACCACGTTCTATTTGGAGCTATTCCAAATAACTGTTCTACTTGGAGCTATTCTAAATTGTTGCTCCATTATACGTATCCGGTATCTCTACTCAGAGCTATCCGGATAGGTGTTAAGCTTGCATCGACGTAACCCTTTACGACGAACTCTTTTACCACCTCCATAATCAAGAAAATTCCTTAGTCCACTAGTTACTAAGGATAACTTTGACCGCTGTCCTGTGATCCATTCTTGGATCACTCTTGTACCCCTTGACTGACTCATGGCAAGGCATACTTCAGGTGCGATACACAGCATAGCATACTGTAGAGCCTATGTCTTAAGCATAGGGGACGACCTTCGTCCTTCCTCTTTCTTCTGCCGTGGTCGAGCTTTAAGTCTCAACTTCATACCTTACTACTCAGGCAAGAACTCCTTCTTTGACTGATCCATCTTGAACACCTTCAAGATCATATCAAGGTATGTGCTCATTTGAAAGTTCCATTAAGCGTTTTGATCTATCCTTATAGATCTTGATGCTCAATGCTCAAGCAGCTTAATCCAGGCTTTCCATTGAAAAACACTTTCCAAATAACCCTATATGCTTTCCAGAAATTCTACGTCATTTATGATCAACAACATGTCAACAACATATACTCATCAGAAATTCTATAGTGCTCCCACTCACTTCTTTGGAAATACAAGTTTCTCATAAACTTTGTATACACCCAAAATCTTTGATCATCATCAAAGCATACATTCCAACTCCGAGATGCTTACTCCAGTCCTTAGAAGGATTGCTGGAGCTTTGCATACTTATTAGCATCTTTCAGGATTGACAAAACCTTCCGATTGTATCACATACAACCTTTCCTCAAGAAAATCGTCGAGGAAACAATGTTTTTTTTGACATCCTATCTGCAAGATTTCATAAATAATGCAGTAATCGCTAATATAATTCCAATAGACTCTCAGCATCGCTACGAGTGAGAAAGTCTCATCGTAGTCAACTCCTTGAACTTGTCGGAAAACATCTTAACGACAAGTCGAGCTTTCTTAATGGTGATACTTACCATCATTATCCGTCTTCCTTTTAAAATCCATCTGCACTCAAAAGCCTTATGACCATCGAGCTGTTCTGCCAAAGTCTACACTTTGTTTTCATACATGGATCCTCTCCCGGATTTTATGGCCTCGAGCCATTTATCGGAATCCGGGCCCACCATCGCTTCTCCATAGCTCGTAGGTTCATTGTTGTCTAGCAACATGACATCCAAGATAGGATTACGTACCACTCTGAAGTAGTACGCATCCTTGTCATCCCATGAGGTTTGGGAGTGACTTGATCTAAAGTTTCATGATCACTATCATAAGCTTCCACTTCAATTGGTGTAGGTGCCACAGGAACAACTCTGTGCCCTGCTATACACTAGTTGAAGTGACGGTTTAATAACCTCATCAAGTCTCCACCATCCTCCCACTCAATTCTTTTGAGAGAAACTTTTCCTCGAGAAAGGACCCGATTCTAGAAACAATCCCTTATTGCTTTCGGATCTGAGACAGGAGGTATACCCAACTGTTTTGGGTGTCCTATGAAGATGTATTTATCCGCTTTGGGTTCGAGCTTATCAGCCTGAAACTTTTTCACATAAGCGTCGCAGCCCCAAACTTTTAAGAAATGATAGCTTAGGTTTCTCTAAACCATAGTTCATACGGTGTCATCTCATCGGAATTACGTGGTGCCCTATTTAAAGTGAATGTGGTTGTCTCTAATGCCTAACCCATAAACTATCGTGGTAATTCGATAAGAGACATCATGGTATGCATCATATCCAATAGGGTGCAGTTATTATGTTCGGACACACCATCACACTATGGTGTTCCAGGCTGTATTAGTTGTGAAACAATTTCCACAATGTCTTAATTCTATGCCAAACTCGTAATTCAGATATTCATCTCTATGATCATATCATAGATCTTTTATCCTCTTGTCACGATGATCTTTCAACTTCACCCTGAAATTACATGAACCTTTCAATAATTCAGACTCGTGATTCATCAAGTAAATATACTCAACATCTATTCAAATCATCTGTGAAGTAAGAACATAACGATATCCACTACATGCCTCAGCACTCATTGGACTGCACACATCAAAATGTATTACTTCCAACAAGTTGCTTTCTGGTTCCATTTTACTGAAACCGAGGCTTTCAGTCATCTTGCCCATGTGGTATGATTTGCATGTCTCAAGTGATTCAAAATCAAGTGAGTCCAAATGGTCCATTTGCATGGAGTTTCTTTATGCATATACACCAACAGACATGGTTCGCATGTCTCAAACTTTTCAAAAATGAGTGAGTCCAAAGATCCATCAACATGGAGCTTCTTCATGCGTTTTATACCGATATGACTTAAGTGGCAGTGCCACAAGTAGGTGGTACTATCATTACTATCTTATATCTTTTGGCATTAACATGTGTATCACTACGATCGAGACTCAATAAACCATTCCTTTTAGGTGCAAGACCATTGAAGGTATTATTCAAATAAACAAAGTAACCATTATTCTCCTTAAATGAATAACCGTATTGCGATAGACATAATCCAGTCATGTCTATGCTCAACGCAAACACCAAATGACAATTATTTAGGTTTAACACCAATCTCGATGGTAGAGGGAGCGTGCGACGCTTGATCATATCAACATTGGAAACACTTCCAACACATATCGTCAGCTCACCTTTAGCTAGTCTCCGTTTATTCCGTAGCTTTTATTTTGAGTTACTAACACTTAGCAACCGAACCGGTATCTAATACCCTGGTGCTACTAGGAGTACTAGTAAAGTACACATCAACACAATGTATATCCAATATACTTCTATCGACCTTTCCAGCCTTCTCATCTACCAAGTATCTAGGGTAATTCTGCTCCAGTGGTTGTTCCCCTTATTACAGAAGCACTTAGTCTCGGGTTTGGGTTCAACCTTGGGTTTCTTCACTAGAGCAGCAGCTGAATTGCCGTTTCATGAAGTATCCCTTCTTTCCCTTGCCCTTCTTGAAACTAGTGGTTTCACCAACCATCAACAATTGATGCTCCTTCTTGATTTCTACTTTTGTGGTGTCAAACATCGCGAATATCTCAAGGATCATCATATATGTCCCTGATATATTATAGTTCATCACGAAGCTCTAGCAGCTTGGTGGTAATGACTTCGGAGAAACATCACTATCTTATCTGGGAGATCAACTCCCACTCGATTCAAATGATTGTTGTACTCAGACAATCTGAGCACAAGCTCAACAATTGAGCTTTTCTCCCTTAGTTTGTAGGCTAAGAAAATCGTCGAAGGTCTTATACCTCTTGACGTGGGCACGAGCCTGAAATCCCAATTTCAGCTCTTGAAACATCTCATATGTTCCGCGACGTTTCAAAAAACATCTTTGGCGCCTCAATTCTAAACCATTTAGCATTACGCACTGAACTATCATGTAGTTATCAAAATGTGTATGTCAGATGTTCGCAACATCCACAGACAACGTTCGAGGTTCAGCACACTGAGCGGTGCATTAAGGACATAAGCCTTCTATGACGCAATGAGGACAATCCTCAGTTTACGGACCTAGTCCGCATAATTTCTACTATCAACTTTCAACTAAATTTTCTCAAGGAACATATCTAAACAGTAGAACTGAAGCGCGAGCTACGACATAATTTGCGAAGACCTTTTGACTATGTTCAGGATAATTAAGTTCATCTTATGAACTCCCACTCAGATAGACATCCCTCTAGTCATCTAAGTGATTACATGATCCGAGTCAACTAGGCCGTGTCCAATCATCACGTGAGACGAACTAGTCATCATCGGTGAACATCTTCATGTTGATCGTATCTACCATACGACTCATGCTCGACCTTTCGGTCTCTTGTGTTCCGAGGCCATGTCTGTACATGCTAGGCTCGTCAAGTTAACCCTAAGTGTTTTGCATGTGTAAAACTGTCTTACACCCGTTGTATGTGAACGTAAGGATCTATCACACCCGATCATCACGTGGTGCTTCGAAACGACAAACTGTCGCAACGGTGCACAGTTAGGGGGAACACTTTCTTGAAATTATTATGAGGGATCATCTTATTTACTACCGTCGTTCTAAGTAAACAAGATGCATAAACATGATAAACATCACATGCAATCAAATAGTGACATGATATGGCCATCATCACTTTGCTCCTCTTGATCTCCATCTTCGGGGCTCCATGATCATCATCGTCACCGGCATGACACCATGATCTCCATCATCATGATCTCCATCATCGTGTCTTCATGAAGTTGTCTCGCCAACTATTACTTCTACTACTATAGCTAACGGTTAGCAATAAAGTAAAGTAACTACATGACGTTTATGTTGACACGCAGGTCATAAATAAATTAAGACAACTCCTATGGCTCCTGCCGGTTGTCATACTCATCGACATGCAAGTCGTGATTCCTATTACAAGAACATGATCAATCTCATACATCACATATATCATTCATCACATCCTTTGGCCATATCACATCACATAGCATACCCTGCAAAAACAAGTTAGACGTCCTCTAATTGTTGTTTGCATGTTTTACGTGGCTGCTATGGGTTTCTAGCAAGAACGTTTCTTACCTACGCAAAGACCACAACGTGATATGCCAATTGCTATTTACCCTTCATAAGGACCCTTTTCATCGAATCCGATCTGACTAAAGTGGGAGAGACAGACACCCGCCAGCCACCTTATGCAACTAGTGCATGTTTGTTGGTGGAACCGGTCTCACGTAAGCGTACGTGTAAGGTTGGTCCGGGCCGCTTCATCCCACAATGCCGCCGAATCAAGATTGGACTAGTAACGGTAAGCATATTGAACAAAATCAACGCCCACAACTACTTTGTGTTCTACTCGTGCATAGTAACTACGCATAGACCTAGCTCATGATGCCACAGTTGGGGAACGTAGCATAAATTCAAAATTTTCCTACGTGTCACCAAGATCTATCTATGGAGTCATCTAGCAACGAGGGAGGAGTGGATCTACATACCCTTGTAGATCGCACGCGGAAGCATTCAAGAGAACGGGGTTGATGGAGTCGTACTCGTCGTGATCCAAATCACCGATGATCCTAGCGCCGAACGGACGGCACCTCTGCGTTCAACACACGTACGGAGCAGCGACGTCTCCTCCTTCTTGATCCAGCAAGGGGGAAGGAGAGGTTGATGGAGATCCAACAGCACGACGGCGTGGTGGTGGAAGTAGCGGGATTCCAACAGGGCTTCGCCAAGCGCTGCGGGAGGAGGGAGATGTGTCATGGGAGGGAGAGGGAGGCGCCAGGGCTCAGGTATGATTGCCCTCCCTTTCCCCCACTATATATAGGGCCAAGGGAGAGGGGGAGGGCGCAGCCTTGCCCGTTCCTCCAAGGAAGGGTGCGGCCAAGGGGGGGAGGAGTCCATCCTCCCCAAGGCACCTCGGAGGTGCCTTCCCCCTTTAGGACTCTCCCTTTTCCTCTACTCTTGGCGCATGGGCCTCTTGGGGATGGTGCCCTTGGCCCATATAGGCCAAGGCGCACCCCCTACAGCCCATGTGGCCCCCCGGGGTAGGTGGCCCCACCCGGTGGACCCCCGGGACCCTTCCGGTGGTCCCGGTACAATACCGGTGACCCCGAAACTTGTCCCGATGGCCGAAATAGCACTTCCTATATATAATTCTTTACCTCCGGACTATTCCGGAACTCCTCGTGATGTCCGGGATCTCATCCGAGACTCCGAACAACTTTCGGGTTACCGCATACTAATATCTCTATAACCCTAGCGTCACCGAACCTTAAGTGTGTAGACCCTACGGGTTCGGGAGACATGCAGACATGACCGAGATGACTCTCCGGTCAATAACCAACAGTGGGATCTGGATACCCATGTTGGCTCCCACATGTTCCACGATGATCTCATCGGATGAACCATGATGTCAAGGACTTAATCAATCCCGTATACAATTCCCTTTGTCTAGCGGTACAATACTTGCCCGAGATTCGATCGTCGGTATCCCGATACCTTGTTCAACCTCGTTACCGGCAAGTCTATTTACTCGTTCCGTAACACATCATCCCGTGATCAACTCCTTGATCACATTGTGCACATTATGATGATGTCCTACCGAGTGGGCCCAGAGATACCTCTCCGTTTACACGGAGTGACAAATCCCAGTCTCGATTCGTGCCAACCCAACAGACACTTTCGGAGATACCCGTAGTGCACCTTTATAGTCACCCAGTTACGTTGTGACGTTTGGTACACCCAAAGCTCTCCTACGGTATCCGGGAGTTGCACAATCTCATGGTCTAAGGAAATGATACTTGACATTAGAAAAGCTTTAGCATACGAACTACACGATCCAGTGCTATGCTTAGGATTGGGTCTTGTCCATCACATCATTCTCCTAATGATGTGATACCGTTATCAATGACATCCAATGTCCATGGTCAGGAAACCGTAACCATCTATTGATCAACGAGCTAGTCAACTAGAGGCTTACTAGGGACATGGTGTTGTCTATGTATCCACACATGTATCTGAGTTTCCTATCAATATAATTATAGCATGGATAATAAACGATTATCATGAACAAGGAAATATAATAATAACTAATTTATTATTGCCTCTAGGGCATATTTCCAACAGAATTCAGTACAGCTTTTCATCCACAGACAGATGGACAGACCGAGAGAGTCAATCAGATTTTGGAGGATATGCTGAGAGCTTGTGCACTAGATTATGGATCTAGTTGGGACGATAATTTGCCATATGCAGAGTTCTCTTACAACAACAGTTACCAAACCAGTTTGAAGATGGCCCCTTTCGAAGCTTTGTACGGAAGGAGGTGCAGGACACCGCTGTCATGGGACGAAGTTGGAGACCGCCAGTTGTTTGGACCTGACTTGATTAAAGAGTCTGAACAGAAGGTGAAGTTGATTCGCGATAGGCTCAAGGTAGCCCAGTCCAGACAGAAGAGTTATGCGGATTCTAAACGCAAGGAGACAGTTTACGAAGTTGGAGATAGAGCTTATCTTCGAGTATCACCACTTCGGGGAACAAAGCGTTTTGGAGTAAAAGGGAAGTTAGCACCACGATTTGTAGGACACTATCGAGTTTTGGAGCGTATGGGAGAAGTAGCCTACAAGTTGGAATTGCCCGAAGGATTGTCAGGAGTACATGATGTGTTCCACATTTCTCAGTTAATGAAATGTCACGCGGAGATGGCTGACATACCGTTGAGAGATACAGTGCCTTTGGAAACTATTTAGTTGGATAACGATTTGACCTACGAGGAGAAACCAATTAAGATTCTCGAGTTTGCCAGCCGAGTTACTCGCAGCAAGGTTATCAAGTTTTGCAAGGTTCAGTGGAGCAATCACACGGACGATGAAGCCACCTGGGAGCGAGAGGAAGATTTGCTCAAAGACCACCCTCACCTATTTTCTAGCCAACCCGAATCTCGAGGGCGAGATTCATCTTAAGGGGGGTAGGTTTGTAACATCCCAAATTTTCAATTTGGAATGTTATACATTAGATCATCACCGCATATCATATTTTATTTTGCAATTTGGTTGATCCTAGAAATTCTACGCAACTCAATGACCCACGGATAGAGTTGGGGATTTCGTTATTTTCATTTTTGAGTTTTCTCAAATTTTGAGAATAGGATCATTTGATTTTAATTATTTTATCGTCAATTATTTCTATTACAAAAATATGAGAGAGGGAATAAAATGACTTTCCCAAAATGATGAAATATTGAGGATTTAATAATAAAATCAAATAAGATTTTATTTCGGAGACTTTTGGTGTTTTATTTGAATTTAGGAAAAAAGTGTGTTTTTCAAGATTGCATTTAGGTCCCAAATAAATTTTCTCCTTGTGCGGCTTGATTTTAGAAGCCCGTGAAAATTTATTTCGGAATTTTTGGAGTCCGTTTAGTTTTTCTTTTTATTTTTCTTCCGAGCGAAATAATTAAAAAAATGAACCGACTTAACGGGCCGTGTTCGACCTGGACACCGACCGGGAGGCCTTTATAAGCCGAGGCCCGGCCCCGGGGGAAACCCTAAAGCGCCCTAAGCCGCCGCCGCCGCCGACGTCCACCGCCGCCGTCGCCGGATCTCGCCACCGAGGTTCATCGCGCCTCGTTTTCCGTGCCGAAAAAAAATCGGCGTTCGTTGTTTTTATTTTTCTCGAATTAAATCCACGATTTTTCTGATCGCGATTCTTGATCCGATTTTCGTTTTAGTTTAACTTTTCGCTCGTTTATCGGAATCAGGCAATTCAAGCGCCTAGGGATTCGTCTCGAAACCCTCTATCTGTTTAACCAACTTAAACAAGTTTTTGCTACTGTAAAATTTGCTCTAGATCCATATTACTAGAAACGAAGTTGTTTTCTTTTGCCGTTTGACTTTCGTTGCTTCGTTCAATTTGATTTCTTTTGGCCAACCGGAGTTCTTAAGTTGAACCTTCTGGTTAGATCTCTTATTTGAGTTTTACCTGTGCATTAGATGAGTACTTATTGTATGCTTGTTTGTTTGTCTGCGATAGAATACCCGGAGTGCGCTGCCTGTTACTTCGAATCGTTAGGTTTCGCGGATCATCAGCAAGGCAAGTAACACTTTGATCATACCTTTTCTACTACCCAGTTTTATTGCATTAGACCAATCCTCACACATTGCATGATTAGGATCTAATTAAATTGTGGAATGGGAAGTAGATGAGGTAGTACCTATTACCTATTATTATCAAACCTTTGGGAGTTACTTCTACGTTTTCTTATTATGCCATGCTATGCTAGTAGACGTGGGTTGGGTGAGTGATATCCATGACAGATGTGAGTTTGTTAATTAATGGTTTATCTAAGGTGGCAACTTAAACACACATCTGGGTGGATTGAGGCACCTGGGTATTCCAGGACTTGCCTGTTTTCTTTTGGACCGCCACCCAGGCTCAAAGGGATCATGAGACTATTCATACTAGAAACTTCCGTGTGCAGCCACAAGCTATTATGGGCTCTAGCATAGTTGACTAAGTTTTGCGAACTCTTACAGTGGTAGACTAGCAGATGTAGGGGATGTAGGTGGTACGGTCTACCCGATCGTAAGGTGCTAGCGCTTCTGAAAGACTATGTCTCGGTCATCCGTCTTCTCAAACACCATGTAGTGCGAGAAACCAAACGGAGGCGATCGAGTCTTGTGGGGAAAAGTGCGCAAACCTCTACAGAGTGTAATAAACTAATCATGGTTAGCCGTGTCCCCGGTTATGGACATCTTGAGTATCTAGTACCTGGATTTTCATGTGAATCTCAACATGTTACTCTAAAATTAATTTTGTTGGGTTATGTTTAATGATGATGCTTAATTGGGATTGAGAATGTTGTCAACCATTCTCAATGTTTAACAACCACCATGATAGTAATTAAATCTATTCCTTTGAAGTAGGGAAAAATTGGCTTTACGCAAAACTGTAACCATAGAGCTTTCCACCAGCCAAATATGCATATAGTATAGCTATTTCATTCCATTACTCTCTACGTGTTACATTGCCAGCATATTCCATGTGCTGACCCGTTTTCGGGTTGCAACGTTAATGTTGCAGACTTTTCAGACGACGATTAAGGAGTTTTTAGGTCGTGGTTCTATACTCAGTGATGCCATTGGAGTTGATGGACTCACTTATCTTCCAAGCCTTCCGCTGTTATCGTTATTTGATGGCCTTAAGCCATATTTATTGTAATAAGTTCTCTTTTGAGACACTTGATGTAATAAGTGTGTGATTGCTACTCTGCTATAAATCCTCCGAGTATTGTGTGGTGTCAGCATTACTGATCCAGGGATGGCACCAGAGCACAGAGATCAGACTGTTTGAGGTCTGGTCGCTACACTTGGTATTCCCGAGGACGATAGTATGTCGATTATCCTTGGTAGACCCTTCCTGAATACTACAGGGGCTGTTATTGATTGCAACAATGGCAATGTCACTTTTCATGTTAATGGTAATGAGCATACGGTACACTTTCTGAGGAAACAACCTCAAGTCCACAATATCAATTCTATTGGAAAATTTTCAACGATAACTATTGGAGATTTTGAATTCCCTCTTCCTACTGTCAAGAAGAATTATGATATTCTTATTGTTGGAGATATGCATATCCCCATTGAGGTAACCTAGTGTTATTCAAAAATTCTCCAGTTTTGTGTTATTCGGAAAGAGTTTGTTAACAAGACTTGATCAACCTTGTTAGTGGATTCCTTTTGATGAGCATGAGATGGATGAAGTTAGAAATAACAACTCTCTATACCCTCGTTTTACTTTCGGTTATTTAGATTAAATAAAGCAAAATAGTTTTTTTGTCTGTTTTCTAAATTATCCTTGCAATAAAAAATACCCCGAAAATAAAAGTTCTCCAAATGTCCTGAAAATAATATATGATTTTTTGTAGAATTTTTAAGAATTACTGGCACTGAGAACACACCAGGGGGCCCCACCACTTGGCCACGAGGGTGCAGGGCGCCCCCACTGGGGCGCGCCCCTTGCCTCGTGGACCCCACGTGGACCCCGTCCACTTATTCTAGCACCCACTCACTTCGTCTTCCTCTAGAAAAAATCCTCCCATAGCTCAAACCCGAGTTCTAGCTCATCTTGCTGCCATTTTCGATTTCCTTGCTCAAAGCTCCATTCACAAAACTGCTTTGGGGGATTGTTCTTCGGTATGTGACTCCTCCGATGGTCCAATTAGTTTTTGTTCTAGTGCTTTATTTATTGCAAATTTTTGCTGCTTAGGTGACCCTGTTCTTGAGCTTGTATGTCAAATTTATGTGGTCAAAAGTAGTTTTAATGCATGATATAGCCTCTAGGCACTTGTAGGAGCAGTTGCTATCAATCTTGTTGAGTTTGGTTCACATTTTGAGTCACGAAAAATTTCAGAAATTTTTCAGAGAAATAAAATATTTAGGAAAATGTACCAAGGTGGTTCCTTAAGGAAACAAGGACCAAGGCTCGCGATACGTGAGCCGAACGATGAACCACCAAGGGAAGCTCAAGTGCGGCCTTGTGAATGGCCGTCAGAGGAGTTTATGGTCCAGGCAGGCATCAATGATGAATTTGACACGTATATGCGTAATGCTAACCTTGAGGACTTCGTGTCAGATAAGTGCCGGCAGTACCACTATCTATCTGATTCCTCTGTGAGGAGGTTTAAATTTACATCATCACGCAATTCTCACACCGTTTTATTTGATCTTTATGATGAATCATATACCATGGACTTAGAAGATTTTAATACTCCTTGTAAACTCCCGCACTGGGGCAATGTTAGTGAACCTCGCAAATCTGAATATAAAGACTTTCTTGCTAGTATCACTGTGGGGGAATGTAGGGAAATCACACAATCTACGATAGGGAGCATTCATTTCCCTTCCATGCATTTTTTGCTCTCTTCATTGGTAGATGCATTAATGGTAAGGATGAGGCTTGTCACATGTGCGTTTCAGATCTAAGGGTCCTCAAAAGCGCGGTATTAGGTGATAAACAATATAACTTGGGGGCCATTGTTGCACAAAGGTTGCATCATAACGGTATAAGTGGAGATTTGTTTGGTGGAATTTATGCAACTCGTGTAGCTAATTATCTTAATGTGCCTATACATGGAAATGATATAGAGCTACCTCCTGCTTACCTAGATTATAATGCTATGGTTCGCCATCAGTTTCTTGAAAAGGAACGAACAGTTCCTCCAGTATCGACTAATCTTCGACAGACAACACACTGTCCATGTTGCCCTCCCTGCTCCTACTTTCTTTAACTTTCAGGCAAAAAGGAGATATGTAATAACCAGGGAGGAGGCGAACAAGTATGAGAGGAGTACGGAGGCAGCTCTCCTCCAAGCTATAGCTTTAGAAGTAGTAGCTGCTGCATCTCAGTACGACCCTAGCTACAACTTTGGATATCCACTAGGCCAGCAGTGGCCATAGACCAACTTAGACCAAAAGCCTAAGCTTGGGGGAGTACGTATTTCTCACTGACATTACATTCATGTTCACACACTCATGCCAGTTGTCGGTGATCATACTTTTTCATTGTACTATCCATGGTAGTTTATTTTCTTTTCTAAGCCTTCTTCTTGTGTGTTTCAAAAACCTTAAGAAAAACCAAAAAAATAGTTGTAACTTTTAGCTAGTTTACTTTCCATGCTTGTAGTACTAGTAATTAAAAGAAAACCCAAAAAGATTTCTTGTTCTTCTTTTGCTTGTTGTGAGCTTTCCCGTGTAAATAGTTTTATTTCTTTTCTTGGTCTTTGGGGGTCGAGAGGAGAAGACCATGATGAAAATGTTGAGTGGCTCTTATATGCATTATTGTTAATTTAACCAAGTGCCCATGTTACCTTGTCTTCTCCCTTGTATTAAATGCTTGCAGATTCCAGCTTAGTCCAATGCACGTGCACTATTATTATTGTCCACACCGTTCGGTCATGCAAGTGAAAGGCAATAATGACGATATATGATGGACTGATTATGATGAGAGAAGCTGGCATGAACTCGACCTATCTTGTTTTTGTAAATATGATTAGTTCATCATTCCTGATTCAGCCTATTATGAATGAAACGTGTTTCTAATGACAATTAGAGATTATAGTTGCTCATGCCATGCTTAATTAGCTAGGAGTTTATAATGGTTTACCTTGTGTGCCAACATGCTATTAAGATGGTTATGATGTGGTATGATAGGGTGGTATCCTCCTTTGAACGATTCGAGTGGCTTGACTTGGCGCATGTTCACGCATGTAGTTGAAACAAAATCAACATAGCCACCACGATATTTAAGTTCATGGTGATTTATATCCTACTCATGCTTGCACTCATTGTTGATTAATATTAATGCATGTTCATGACTGTTGTCGCTCTCTAGTTGGTCGCTTCCCAGTCTCTTTCTAGCCTTCACTTGTACTAAGTGGGAATACTGCTTGTGCATCCACTTCCATAAACCCCAAAGTTATTCCATATGAGTCCACCATACCTTCCTATATGCGATATCTATCTGTCGTTCCAAGTAAATTTGTATGTGCCAAACTCTAAACCTTCAAATTAAATTCTGTTGTGTATGCTCGAATAGCTCATGTATCAACTAGGCATGTCTATATCTTCCATGCTAGGTGGGTTATTCTCAAGATGAGTGGACTCCGCTCATCATTCATGAGAAAATGGCCGGTAACCGGGATGCCCAGTCCCATGCTCAAATCAAAATAATTGCAAATAGAACTCCCCCAGGATTGTTGTTAGTTGGAGGCACCCGTTGTTTCAAACAAGCCATGGATTGATGTTTGATGGTGGTAGGGGAGTATAAACTTTACCATTTTGTTTGGGAACCGCCTATGATGTGTGTAGCATGGAAGATATCGAGATCTCTTGGTTGTTATGTTGACAATGAAAGTATACCACTCAAAATATTATTTATATTTGTTTCAAAACTTGAGCTCTGTCACCTCTACAAATCCCTGCTTCCCTCTGCGAAGGGCCTATCTATCTACTTTTATGTTGAGTCATCATCCTCTTATTAAAAAGCACCAGTTGGAGAGCACCGCTGTCATTCACATGAATTGCTATTAATTTACATTGAGTATGATAGTGACTGGATCTCTTTTACCATGAATTACAATGTCTGGTCAGTCCTTGATCTTCAGGGGTGCTCTGCATTTATGTTTTGCGGTCTCAGAAATGGCTAGCGAGATACCATCTTGTTATATCATATTATGATTGTTTTGAGAAAGTGTTGTCATCCGAGATTTATTATTATTGCTTGTTAGTTGATTATGCCATTGATATGAGTAACATGAGACCTAAATGTTATTGTGAATATGGTTAGTTCATAATCTTTGCTGAAAACTTGAATGCTGGCTTTACATATTTGCAACAACAAGATCAAACAGAGTTTGTAAAAGTTTTTCTTTATCACTTTCAGTTTGTCAACTGAATTGCTTGAGGACAAGCAAAGGTTTAAGCTTGGGGGAGTTGATACGTCTCCAACGTATCTACTTTTCCAAACACTTTTGACCTTGTTTTGGACTCTAACATGCATGATTTGAATGGAACTAACCCGGACTGACGCTGTTTTCAGCAGAATTGCCATGGTGTTATTTTTGTGCAGAAATAAAAGTTCTCAGAATGACATGAAAATTCACGGAGATACGTTTTGGAATTTATAAAAAATATCGGCGAAAGAATTAGCGTAAGGGGTCCCACACCCTGTCCACGAGGGTGCAGGGCGCCCCCCCTGGGGCGCACCCGCTGCCTCGTGGGCCCCCTGAGGCTCCACCGACATCAACTCCAACTCTATATATTCACGTTCGGGGAGGAAAAACAAAGAGAAGGATGCATCGTGTTTTACGATACAGAGCCGCCGCCAAGCCCTAATCTTCATTAGGAGGGCTGTTCTGGAGTCAGTTCGGGGCTCCGGAGAGGGGAATCCGTCACCATCGTCATCAACAACCTTCGCCCACCACCAATTTCATGATGCTCACCGCTGTGCGTGAGTAATCCCATCGTAGGCTTGTTGGACGGTGATGGGTTGATGAGATTTACCATGTAGTCGAGTTAGTTTTGTTAGGGTTTGATCCCTAGTATCCATTATGTTTTAAGATTGATGTTGCTATGACTTTGCTATACTTAATGCTTGTCTCTAGGGCCCGAGTGCCATGATTTCAGATCTGAACCTATTATGTTTTCATGAATATACGCGAGTTCTTGATCCTATCTTGCAAGTCAATAGTCACCTACTATGTGTTATGATCCGGTAACCCCAAAGTGTCAATAATCGGGACCACTCCCGATGATGACCGTAGTTTAAGGAGTTCATGTATTCACTAAGTATTAATGCTTTGGTCCGGTACTCTATTAAAGGAGGCCTTAATATCCCTTAGTTTCCAATAGGACCCCTCTGCCACGGGAGGGTAGGACAAAAGATGTCATGCAAGTTCTTTTCCATAAGCACGTATGACTATATTCGGAATACATGCCTACATTACATTGATTAACTAGAGCTAGTTCTTTGTCACCCTATGTTATAACTGTTGCATGAGGAATCGCATCCGACATAATTATCCATCATTGATCCATTGCCTACGAGCTATTCACATATTGATCTTTGCTTAGATACTTTTCCGTTGCCACTGCTATGATTGCTACAAAAACTACTATTGTTACTTTTGCCATCGTTACCGTTACTTCCATACTACTTTGCTACTAAATACTTTGCTGCACATATTAAGTCTTTCAGGCGTGGTTGAATTGACAACTCAACTGCTAATACTTGAGAATATTCTTTGGCTCCCCTTGTGGCAAATCAATAAATTTGGGTTGAATACTCTACCCTTGAAAACTGCTGCGATCCCCTATACTTGTGGATTATCACTTTACCTCTCGACTATTTCAAGACTCCTCGTCATGTCCGTGAACTCATCCGGGACTCCGAACAAACTTCGGTCACCAAAACACATAACTCATAATAAAAATCATGATCGAACATTAAGCATGCGGACCCTACAGGTTCGAGAACTATGTAGACATGACCGAGACACATCTCCGGTCAATAACCAATAGCGAAACCTGGATGCTCATTTGGTTCCTACATATTCTACGAAGATCTTTATTGGTCAAACCGTAATGACAACATACGTAATTCCCTTTGTCATCAGTATGTTACTTACCCGAGACTCGATCATCGGTTTCCTCATACCTAGTTCAATCTCGTTACCGGCAAGTCTGTTTACTTGTTCCATAATGCATCATCCCATAACTAACTCATTAGTAACATTGCTTGCAAGGCTTATAGTGATGTGTATTACCGAGAGGTCCTAGAGATACCTCACGATACACGGGGTGACAAATCCTAATCTTTAACTATGACAACCCAACAAACATCTTCAGAGACACATGTAGAGCATCTTTATAATCACCCAGTTATGTTGTGACGTTTGATAGAACACAAGGTGTTCCTTGATACGTCTCCAACGTATCTATAATTTTTTTTATTGTTCCATGCTATTATATTATCTATTTTGGATGTTTAATGGGCTTTAATATGCACTTTTATATTATTTTTGGGACTAACCTATTAACCGGAGGCCTAGTGTCAGTTTCTGTTTTTTTGCCTATTTTAATGTTTCACAGAAAAGGAATATCAAACGGAATCCAAATGGAACGAAACCTTCACGAGGATCTTTCTTGGAACAAACGCAAATTAGGAGACTTTTAGTAGACATCTGGAACTCCGCGAAGCTTCCACGAGGCAGGGGGCGCTCCCAGGGGGGTAGGCGCGCCCCCACCCTCGTGGGCCCCACGGAGCTCCACCGACGTACTTCTTTCGCCTATATATATACTCTTATACCCTAAAAACATCCAGGAGAGCCATGAAACCACTTTTCACCGCCGCAACCTCTGTACCTGTGAGATCCCATCTGGGGACCTTTTTCGGCGATCTGCCGGAGGGGGAATCGATCAAGAAGGGCTTCTACATCAACACCATAGCCTCTCAGATGATGTGTGAGTAGTTTACCACAGACCTTCGGGTCCATAGTTATTAGCTAGATGGCTTCTCTTCTCTCTTTGGTTCTCAATACAAAGTTCTCCTCGATGTTCTTGGATATCTATTCGATGTAATATTCGTTTGTGGTGTGTTTGCCGAGATCCGATGAATTGTGGATTTATGATCAAGTTTATCTATGAAAAATATTTGGTTCTTCTCTGAATTCATATATGCATGATTTGATATCTTTTCAAGTCTCTTCGAATTATCGGTTTAGTTTGGCCTACTAGATTGATCTTTCTTGCAATGGGAGAAGCACTTAGCTTTGGGTTCAATCTTGCGGTGTCCTTTCCCAGTGACAGTAGGGGCAGCAAGGCACGTATTGTATTGTTGCCATCGAGGATAAAAAGATGGGGTTTATATCATATTGCTTGAGTTTATCCTTCTACATCATGTCATCTTGCCTAAAGCATTACTCTGTTCTTACGAACTTAATACTCTAGATGATGCTGAATAGTGGTCGATGTGCGGAGTAATAGTAGTAGATGCAGCTTCGTTTCGGTCTACTTAACATAGACATGATGCCTATATTCATAATCATTGCCTAGATATTCTCATAACTATGCGCTTTTCTATCAATTGCTCGACAGTAATTTGTTCACCCACCGTAATACATGCTATCATGAGAGAAGCCACTAGTGAAACCTATTGCCCCCGGGTCTATTTCATATCATATAAGTTTCCGATCTACAATTCTAGTTTACTCTTTATTTTATTTTGCAATCTTTACTTTTCAATCTATACAACAAAAATACCAAAATATTTATCTTATTATCTTTATCAGATCTCACTTTTGCAAGTGGACGTGAAGGGATTGACAACCCCTTTATCGCGTTGGTTGCAAGGTTCTTGATTGTTTGTGCAGGTACTAGGTGACTTGCGTGTTATCTCCTACTGGATTGATACCTTGGTTCTCAAAAACTAAGGGAAATACTTATGCCACTTTGCTGCATCACCCTTTCCTCTTCAAGGGAAAACCAATGCATGCTCAAGAGGTATCAAGAAGGATTTCTGGCGCCGTTGGCGAGGAGATCTACGCTCAAGTCAAGACATACCAAGTACCCATCACAAACTCTTCTCCCTCGCATTACATTATTTGCCATTTGCCTCTCGTTTTCCTCTCCCCCACTTCACCTTTGCCATTTTATTCGCCCCTTTCTCCTTCGCCTTCTCTCATTGTCCTCTTTTTTCTTAAAGCTTGTCTTTCCCTTACTATGGCCGAACCAAAAGGGGCTAAGGGTTTCCTGGGTTTTACCTTGGATAACCCCTCTATCATTTCTAAGCTCATAAATAATGATGCTATGGAAAGACCCATGGGGGTTATCAATGAGAGTCTAAATAATTTTGATGAAGATGACCCCGGAATTTTTCATTATTTGCTTGATGAATCTTTGAAAGATGCTTGGGATAGGCTGTTAAGGATCCGAGCCAGCTACGTACCCCAATATCAAATTGAGATATACTTAAAAAGCTTTTATGTTGGCTTACCCTCTCCTTTCAAGCAAGTTTTAGATTCTATTTTTGAAGAAGTTTTTCTTGAGGGGATGCCATCGATACATACGAAAAGATGAAAGCTATATTTGGGCACCCCATGAGTGAGAAAGTTGAGTCCACCTCTCTTTTATGTTTTTATCAGAATGAAATTATCAAAGAGATGAAGGCTAGCTTAGATGCAAATTTTCATAGCGTGCTTAATCTTTCTTCTACCATTAATGGCCACGTGCTTTCACACAATAGAAAGATAAATGCTTTAGATAAGAAAGTCTCTCTTTATCACCAAAAGGGAAAAGATGACAATACTTAGATCTATTCTTGCTTTTATGCCTAGCTAGGGGCGTTAAACGATAGAGCTTGTTGGGAGGCAACCCAATTTTATTTTTGTTCATTGGTTTTTGTTCCTGTTTAGTAATAAAAAAAATCATGTATCCTCTGTTATGATTGTGTTTTTTATGTTTTAATTAGTGTTTGTGCCAAGTAAAGCCTTTAGGATCTTTTTGGGTGATTGTTGTTTGATCTTGCTGATAAAAACAGAAAGTATGCGCTCACGAGAATAATTTTAATTTTTTACCAGAGAGCGATAAAATACTAAGTCCAACTTAAGTAGATCATTATACAAATTTTCATTGTCATCCTAATTTTTCAGAATTTTTGGAGTTACAGAAGTATTTGAAACCTCCAGATTGTTACAGACTGTTCTTTTTTTGACAGATTCTGTTTTTCGTGTGTTGTTTGCTTATTTTGATGAATCTATGGCTAGTATCGGGGGGTATGAACCATAGAGAAGTTGGAATACAGTAGGTTTAACACCAATATAAATAAAGAATGAGTTCATTACATTACCTTAAAGTGGTGGTTTGTTTTCTTATACTAACGGAGCTCACGAGATTTTCTGTTGAGTTTTGTGTTGTGAAGTTTTCATGTTTTTGGGTAAAGTTTTGATGGATTTGGAACAAGGAGTGGCAAGAGCCTAAGCTTGGGTATGCCCATGGCACCCCAAGGTAAAATTCAAGGACAACCAAAAGCCGAAGCTTGGGGATGCCCCGGAAGACATCCCCTGTTTCGTCTTCATCTATCGGTAACTTTACTTGAGGCTATATTTTTATTCACCACATGATATGTGTTTTGCTTGGAGCGTCTTGTATGATTTGAGTCTTTGCCTTTTAGTTTAACGCAAGCATCCTTGCTGTACACACCTTTTGGGAGAGAAACACATGAATCGGAATTTATTAGAATACTCTATGTGCTTCACTTATATCTTTTGAGCTAGATAATTTTGCTCTAGTGCTTCACTTATATCTTTTTAGAGCACGGTGGTGGTTTTATTTTATAGAAATTATTGATCTCTCATGCTTCACTTATATTATTTTGGGTCTTTTAGAACAGCATGGTAATTTTCTTTGGTTATGAAATTAGTCCAAATATGATGGGCATCCAAGATAGGTATAATAAAAACTTTCATATAGAGTGCATTGAATAGTTTGATACTTGATAATTGTTTTGAGATATAAAGATGGTGATATTAGAGTCGTGCTAGTTGAGTAATTGTGAAATTGAGAAATACTTGTGTTAAGATTCGTAAGTCCCGTAGCATGCACGTATGGTAACCGTTGTGTGACAAATTTGAAGCATGAGGTGTTCTTTGAGTGCCTTCCTTATGAGTGGCGGTCAAGGACGAGCGATGGTCTTTTCCTACCAATCTATCCCTCTAGGATCATGCGCGTAGTGCTTAGTTTCGATGACTTGTATATTTTTGCAATAAGTATGTGAGTTCTTTATGACTATTGTTTAGTTCATGGATTATACGCACTCTCACCCTTCCACCATTGCTAGCCTCTCTTGTGCCGAGCAACTTTCGCCGGTACCACAAACCCATCATTTACCTTCCTCAAAACAGCCACCATACCTACCTATTATGGCATTTCCATAGCCATTCTGAGATATATTGCCATGCAACTTTCCACCGTTTCGTTTATTGTGACATGCTTCATCATAGTCACATTGCTTTGCATGATCATGTAGTTGACATCGTATTTGTGTCTGAGCCACCGCTCATAATTTTTTATACATGTCACTCTTGATTCATTGCACATCCCGGTACACCGCCGGAGGCATTCACATAGAGTCATATTTTGTTCTATGTATCGAGTTGTAATTCTTGAGTTGTAAGTAAATAAAACTGTGATGATCTTCATTATTAGAGCATTGTCCCATGTGAGGAAAGGATGATGGAGACTATGATTCCCCCACAAGTCGGGATGAGACTCCGGACGAAAAAAGAGAAAAAAAAAAGAAGAAGAAAAAAGAGGCCATAAAAAAGAGAAGGCCCAAACAAAAAAAGAGAAAAAAAATAAATGAGAGAAAAAGAGAGAAGGGGCAATGTTACTATCCTTTTTCCACACTTGTGTTTCAAAGTAGCACCATGATCTTCATGATAGAGAGTCTTCTTTGTTGTCACTTTCATATACTAGTGGGAATTTTTCATTATAGAACTTGGCTTGTATATTCCAATGATGGCTTCCTCAAATTGCCCTAGGTCTTCATGAGCAAGCAAGTTGGATGCACACCCACTTAGTTTCTTTTGTTGAGCTTTCATACACTTATAGCTCTAGCGCATCCGTTGCATGGCAATCCCTACTCACTCACATTGATATTTATCGATGGGCATCTCCATAGCCCATTGATATGCATAGTTGATGTAAGACTATCTTCCTCCCTTTTGTCTTCTCCACAACCACCATTCGATTCCACCTATAGTGTTGTGTCCATGGCTCGCACTCATATATTGCGTAAAAGTTGAAATTTTTTGAAAAGGCTAAGTTTGAAACAATTGCTTGGCTTGTCATCGGGGTTGTGCATGACGGCAGCATTTTGTGTGATGGAGATGAAGCATGGCCAGATTATATGATTTTGTAGGGATGAGCTTTCTTTGGCTATGTTATTTTGATAAGACATAATTGTGTGGTTAGTATGCTTGAAGTATTATTATTTTTATCTCAATACTAAACTTTTGTCTTGAATCTTAGATCTGAACATTCATGCCACAATAAAGGAAATTACGTTGAAAATTATGTTAGGAAGCATTCCACATCAAAAATTCTGTTTTTATCATTTACCTACTCGAGGGCGAGCAGGAATTAAGCTTGGGGATGCTGATACGTCTCCAAAGTATCTATAATTTTTTATTGTTCCATGCTATTATATTATCTGTTTTGGATGTTTAATGGGCTTTAATATGCACTTTTATATTATTTTTGGGACTAACCTATTAACCGGAGGCCCAGTGCGAGTTTCTGTTTTCTGCCTATTTTAGTGTTTCGCAGAAAAGGAATATCAAACGGAACGAAACCTTCGTGAGGATCTTTCTTGGAACAAACGCAAACCAGGAGACTTGGAGTAGACGTCTGGAACTCCATGAAGCTTCCACAAGGCAAGGGGCGCGCCTAGGGGGTAGGCGCGCCCCCACCCTCGTGGGCCCCACGGAGCTCCATTGACGTACTTCTTTCGCCTATATATACTCTTATACCCTAAAAACATCCAGGAGAGCCACGAAACCACTTTTCCACCGCCGCAACCTTCTATACCTGCGAGATCCCATGTGGGGACCTTTTCTGGCGATCTGCCAGAGGGGGAATCGATCACGGAGGGCTTCTACATCAACACCATAGCCTCTCCTATGATGTGTGAGTAGTTTACCACAGACCTTCGGGTCCATAGTTATTAGCTAGATGGCTTCTTCTCTCTCTTTGGTTCTCAATACAAAGTTCTCCTCGATGTTCTTGGAGATCTATTCAATGTGATATTCTTCTGCGATGTGTTTGCCGAGATCCAATGAATTGTGGATTTATGATCAAGTTTATCTATGAACAATATTTGGTTCTTCTCTGAATTCTTATATGCATGATTTGATATCTTTGCAAGTCTCTTCGAATTATCGGTGTAGTTTGGCCTACTAGATTGATCTTTCTTGCAATGGGAGAAGTGCTCAGCTTTGGGTTCAACCTCGCGGTGTCCTTTCCCAGTGACAGTAGGGGCAGCAAGGCACGTATTGTATTGTTGCCACCGAGGATAAAAAGATGGGGTTTATATCATATTGCTTGATTTTACCCCTCTACATCATGTCATCTTGCCTAAAGCATTACTCTGTTCTTATGAACTTAATACTCTAGATGCATGCTAGATAACAGTCGATGTGTGGAGTAATAGTAGTAGATGCAGAATCATTTCGGTCTACTTAGCACAGACGGGATGCCTATATTCATAATCATTGCCTAGATATTCTCATAACTATGCGCTTTTCTATCAATTGCTCGGCAGTAATTTGTTCACCCACCATAATACATGCTATCATGAGAGAAGCCACTAGTGAAAGCTATGGCCCCGGGTCTATTTCATATCATATAAGTTTCCGATCTATAATTCTAGTTTACTATTTATTTTATTTTGCAATCTTTACTTTTCAATCTATACAACAAAAATACCAAAAATATTTATCTTATTATCTTTATCAGATCTCACTTTTGCAAGTGGTCGTGAAGGGATTGACAACCCTTTTATCACGTTGGTTGCAAGGTTCTTGATTGTTTGTGTAGGTACTAGGTGACTTGTGTGTTATCTCCTACTAGATTGATACCTTGATTCTCAAAAACTGAGGGAAATACTTATGCTACTTTGCTGCATCACCCTTTCCTCTTCAAGGGAAAACCAACGCATGCTCAAGCACTACTAGGGAAAAGCTTATAGGCAACCCTCGCTACTGCTACTTACTAGTAGCACAGGTTTTTTACCCCTCGCTACTACTAAGTTGATACTGGTAGCACGGTTTTTTAACTGCGCTACTACTAAGCGGTCTCTACCGTGCCCTCCCGGAACATGCCATAGTAGTAGCGAGGGGTACAAACCCGCGCTACTACTCAGTTGATAGTAGTAGCGCGGTTTTATACCCCTCGCTACTACTAAGTACGGGTAGGTGAAATCCCCGTATCCTCGGTCGAATCTCTCCTCTCTCCCTCACTTTCCCCCTCTCTCACTTTCATCGTCTCTCCCTCATACTCTAGCGGTGGCCGCCGCTGGTACACTCTACTTTCTTCCCCCTCCCTCTCCGAGATCCCTCTGGTGGGCGGTCACCGGAGCTCCTCGCCGCCGCCAAGATGCGGAAGCGCGACCTCGACATCCCCCTCCTCGCCGCCTTCACTGTCTTCTTCTCGCTCCAGGTCAGCCCTCCTCGTCCCCCCTCTCCGATTCGATCCGGAACCCTAGCTGACCCATCCCCCTCCTCCTCCGGCAGCACGAGGGCGACTTCTCATTTCGGGAGGCGTGGTACCACCTGTCGGACGACGGGTTCTCGATCAAGCACGACATGGACCGCCTCCCGCCGCTACTCATCGCCGACCTCAACGGTGATGGCCGCCGTGAGGTGCTGCTCCCCACACACGATGCCAAGATCCAGGTCCTCTAGCTCCCGGCCCACGCCGGGCTGGCCTCCGCAGCCGCCCTCGACGGCTTCCACGAGTCGCGCGTCATGGCTGAGATCTCCCTACTCCCGGCCATTGACAGCACGCATGGGGTCGATATTTTTTTGGTTTTTCAATTAATAGTAGTAGCGCGGGTCATAGACACGCGCTACAGATAGTTAGTAGTAGCGTGTGTCGAACCCACGCTACTACTAACACACGTACTAGTAGCGTGGGATGCACCGCGCTACTACTACTAGTTAGCTGTAGCGTCATAGTAGTAGCGTAGGCACCCGCGCTACTACTAGCTTTTAACCCGCGCTACTACTAGGCTTTTTCCTAGTAGTGAAGAGGTAGCATTCCTCCGGTATTCGGGAGTTGCATAATCTCATAGTCAGAGGAATATGTATAAGTCATGTAGAAAGCAATAGAAATAAAACTTAACGACCATTATGCTAAGCTAACGGATGGGTCTTGTCCATCACATCATTCTCCTAATGATGTGATCCCATTCATCAAATGACAACACATGTCTATGGTCAGGAAACTTAGCCATCTTTGATTAACGAGCTAGTATAGTAGATGCATACTAGGGACACTTTGTTTTGTCTATGTATTCACACATGTATCAAGTTTCCGGTCAATACAATTCTAGCATGAATAATAAAGATGTATCATGATATAAGGAAATGTAAATAATAACTTTATTATTGCCTCTAGGGCATATTTCCTTCAATCATCACCTCACCCTTAACTGTTCATTCCGCAACTCCTGTTTCGAGTTACTAATCTTAGCAACTGAACTAGTATCAAATACCCAGAGGCTACTATGAACACCAGTAAGGTATACATCAATAACTAGTCTCCGCAACTCCTATTTCGAGTTACCAATCTTAGCAACTGAAGCGGTATCAAATACCCAGGGTTTACTTTGAACACTAGTAAAATACACATCAATAACATGTATATGAAATATACCTTTGTTCACTTTGTCATCCTTCTTATCCGTCGAGTATTTGGGGCAGTTCCACTTCCAGTGACCATTTCCTTTGCAGTATAAGCACTCAGTTTTAGGCTTGGGTCCAGCTTTGGGCTTCTTCCGGGAGTGTCAACTTGCTTGCCATTCTTCTTGAAGTTCCCTTTCTTTCCCTTGTCCTTTTTCTTGAAACTAGTGGTCTTGTTTAACCATCAACACTTGATGCTCTTATTTGATTTCTACCTTCGCTGATTACCGCATCGCGAAGAGCTCGGGAGTTGTTTTCGTCATCCCTTATAGTTCATCACGAAGTTCTAGTAGCTTGGTGATAGTGACTAGAGAACTCTGTCAATCACTATCTTATCTGGAAGATTAACTCCCACTTGATTCAAGCGATTGTAGTAGCCCAGACATTCTGAGCACATGCTCACTGGCCGAGCTATTCTCCTTCATCTTGTAGGCAAGGTACTTGTCAGAGGTCTCATACCTCTTGACACGGGCATGAGACTGAAATACCAATTTTAGCTCTTGGACCATCTCATATGCTCTGTGGCGTTCAAAACATTTTTTAAGTCCCGGTTCTAAGCCGTAAATCATGGCACACTAAAATATTAAGTAGTCATCATATCGAGCTTGCCAAACATTCATAACATCTGCATATGCTCCTGCAATAGGTCTGTCACCTAGCTGTGCATTAAGGACATAATTCTTCTGTGCAACAATGAGGATAATCCTCAGATCACGAACCCAGTCCCATCATTGCTAATATCATCTTTCAACTTAGTTTTTGATAGGAACATATCAAAAATATAAGGGAGCTAAATCGCGAGCTATTGATCTACAACTTAGATATGCAAAAACTATTAAGAATAAGTTCATGATAAATTTAAGTTCAATTAATCAAATTACTAATGAACTCCCACTTAAATTAACATCCCTCAAGTTATCTAAGTGATACATGATCCAAATCAACTAACCCATGTCCGATCATCACGTGAGATGGGGTAGTCATCAATGGTGAACATCTCTATGTTGATCATATCTACTATATGACTCATGTTCGACCTTTCGGTCTCCAGTGTTCCGATACCATGTCTGCACATGCTAGGCTCGTCAAGTTTAACCCAAGTGTTCTGCGTTTGTAAATATGGCTTACACCCGTTGTATGTGAACGTAGAGTATATCACACCCGATCATCACATGGTGTCTCGAAATGAAGAGCTGTAGAAACGGTGCATACTCAGGGAGAACACTTTTCTCTTGAAATTAAGTGAAGGGATCATCTTATAATGTTACCGCCGTTCTAAGAAAAATAAGATGCGTAAAAGATAAACATCACATGCAATCAAAATATGTGGCATGATATGGCCATCATCTTGTGCTTTTGATCTCCATCTCCAAAGCATCGTCATGAACTCCATCGTTGCGTCGTTGTGTCGAGGTCGTCACGCCAACTATTGCTTCTACAACTATCGCTAACGCATAGTGATAAAGAAAAGCAATTCATGGTGCTTGCACTTCATACAATAAAGAGACAACCCTAAGGCTCCTGCCGGTAGTCAATATTACAAAACATGATCATCTCATACATCAACATATATCACATCATATCTTGACCATATCACATCACAACATGCCCTGCAAAAACAAGTTATACGTCCTCTACTTTGTTGTTGCAAGTTTTACATGGCTGCTACGGGCTTATAGCAAGAACCATTCTTACCTACACAAAACCACAAAGGTGATTACCAAGTTTGCTATTTTAACCTTCTTTAAGGACTGGGCATAGTCAAATTCAATTCAACTAAAGTAGGAGAAACAGACACCCTCTAGCCACCTTTATGCAAAACAAGTTGCATGTCAGTCGGTGGAACCGGTCTCATGTGCGTGGACATGTAAGGTTGGTCCAGACCGCTTCATCCCACAATACCGCCCAATCAAAATAGGATGTTGGGGGTAAGCAGTATGACCATCACCGCTCATAACTCCTTTGGGTTCTACTCATGCGTATCATCTACGCATAGAGCTGGCTCTGATGCCACTGTTGGGAAACGTTGCATGGAAAACAAAAAAAATTCTACGCACACGCAAGATCTATCCATGGAGATACATGATACGTCTCCAACATATCTACTTCTCCTAACGCTTTTCCTCTTGTTTTGGACTCTAATTTGCATGATTTGAATGAAACTAACCCCGGACTAACGATGTTTTTAGAAGAACTACCATGGTGTTGTTTTTGTGCAAAAATAAAAGTTCTCCGAATGGAATGAAACTTTGCGAGGATTTTTATATCAATAATAAGAATTTCTGGAGCCAAGACCCACTAGAGGGGGGCACCTGGGTGAGCACAACCCACTAGGGTGCGCCCCCTCTCCTGGCGTGCCCAGGTGGGTTGTGCCCACCTGGTGGCCCCGCAGACCCTGAAACCGACGCTACAAAATCCTATTTTCCAAAAAAAAATCAGGGAGCAAGAATTATGTGATCCACGAGATGGAGTCGACAACACCTCCTGTTCTTCATCGGGAGGCCAGATCTGGAGTCCGTTTGGGGCTCCAAAGAGGGGGATCTTCATTCTTCGTCATCACCAACCCTTCTCCATCGCCAATTCCATGATGCTCCCCACTGGGAGTGAGTAATTCTTTCGTAGGCTTGCTCGTTGGTGAGGAGTTGGATGAGATTCATCATGTAATCGAGTTAGTTTTGTTAGGGCTTGATCCCTAGTATCCACTATGTTCTAAGATTGATGTTGCTATGACTTTGCCATGCTTAATGCTTGTCACTTTGGGCCCGAGTGCCATGATTTCAAATCTAAACCGTTTATGTTATCACCATTATATCCATGTTCTAGATCCGATCTTGCAAGTTATAGTCACGTACTACGTGTTATGATCCGGCAACCCCGGAGTGACAATAACCGGGACTTCTCCTGGTGATGACCGTAGTTTGAGGAGTTCATGTATTCACTATGTGTTAATGCTTTGTCTCGGTTCTCTATTAAAGGAGGCCTTAATATCCCTTAGTTTCCAATATGGACCCCGCTTCCACGGGAGGGTAGGAGAAAAGATGTCATGCAAGTTCTTTCCATAAGCACATATGACTATTTACGGAATACATGCCTACATTATATTGATGAACTGGAGCTAGTGTCGTATCGCCCTAGGTTATAACTATCTCATGAAGAATATCATCCAATAAGTCACCGATCCAATGCCTACGAATTTATCCTATATTGTTCTTTCTAAGTTACTACTGCTATCATCATTGTTAGACTTGCTACAAAACTACTGCTATCACTGTTACTGTTACCATTGCTACTGCTACTACTATCAAAACTATCATATTACTGTGCTACTGATCACTTTGCTGCAGATAATTTATCTCCAGGTGTGGTTGAATTGACAACTCAGCTGCTAATACCTTCAAATATTCTTTGTCTCCCCTTGTGTCGAATCTATAAATTTGGGTTGAATACTCTACCCTCGAAAACTGTTGCAATCCCATATACTTGTGGGTTATCAAGACCTTTTTCTGGTGCCGTTGCCAGGGAGCATAGCTATATTTGTTGAGACACTTGGGATTATTATCATATTATCACTATGAAGAATCTGAAGGATACTAAGACTAAGATATTTCCCTCAAAGACGAGGGGAGGTAAGGAACTGTCATCCAATTCTGCTTTAGATTCACCTTCTGTTATAAGTAAACTTGCAACACCACCACATGCCATTAATTATGATATGTCGCAAGTTATTGATGATGCTACTTATGATATGGATAATGCTTTGGGTTATGCTAGTACCTTGCTTAATGATGATGTGCCACTTGGTGACTTTCTTGATAAACAAATTGCTAGAGTTATACAACATGATGTTGTTGAATCTGATGATGAGCTTGAAACTGAAACTCCTGAAACACCTGCTAGAACTAGCCTTCCTAGATATGAATTGCCTAAGGTACCGGAAGGTTATGTTATGAGTGAAGAAACAACTAGAGATATTCTTGCTTGCAGAGATAGAGATGATCTAGAGAAATTATTGTGCAAGTATAAAGAAAAATCTCTGAATACTAGAATGAAATGTGATCCTAAGTTTGCTACTTCACCTATCTTTATTGATGATAAGGTTTATGAATTCTCTGTCGACCCAGAGTTAATTACTTTGGTTGAATCTGATCCTTTCCATGGTTAGGAAACTGAAACTATTGTGGCACATCTTACTAAGTTGAATGACACAGCCACCCTTTTTATTCATGATGAGAAAACTCACTATTACTATATTCTTAAATTATTTCCTTTCTCATTAAAGGGTGATGCTAAAGCTTGGTACAATACTCTTGCTCCTTTTGTGTGTATAGTCCCCAGGATATGATTTATCACTTCTCTGAAAAATATTTTTCTGCTCATAAGAAACAAGTTGCCTTATAGGAAATATTTAACTTTGTGCAAATCAAAGAAGAGAGTCTCCCACAAGCTTGGGGGAGGCTTTGTCACTTACTTAATGCTTTGCCTGATCATCCTCTTAAGAAAAATGAAGTACTTGATATCTTATATAATGGACTAACCGATACTTCTAGGGACCTCCGAGATAGTTGTGCTAGTTGTGTTTTCAGGGAATGAATTATTGGACAAGCTAAAGAATTATTGAATAACATATTGAAAAATTATGATGATCGGACTATTCCTGAACCACAGGCTAAACCCACTCTGAAGAAGAGGGGTATATTATATCTCAGTCCTGAAGATATGCAAGAGGCAAAGAATTCTATGAAGGAAAAATGTATTAAAGCTGAGGATGTTAAAATTTTACCTCCTATTGAAGAAATACATGGGCTTAATACACCACCACCGCCTAAGGTGGTAGAGGTAAATTCTCTTATGAAGTTCAATGATAATGACAATCCTCACAATATGCATCCTAGCCAATGCCTTTATGAGTTTGAAAATTATATTAGAAAACAAGATCACTTCAATGCAAATGTTATGAAACAATTGAAATACAATTCTGGTATGATTGCTCACTTGAGTGACTTGTTATTTAGAATCTCAAATGATGTTAGAGCTGTTGGAAAGCATGCCTCTATGGTTCAAACTCATTTAGAACAAGTTACTAAATCTCAAAGAGAATTGCCTGATGAAATGAATAATAATATGCATGACGTTGTTGTTAGAGTTGCAACTAGAGGAGGTAAAATGACTCAGGAACCATTTTATCCTGAGGGACACCCAACATGAATTGAACAAGATTCACAAAGAGCTAACACAAGTGCACCTAGTTCTTCTAGAAAGAAAAAGAAAAAGAAAAATGATAGGACTTTGCATGCTCATAGTGAACCTGAAATAGAAAAACCTCCTGATAATGCTAATGAAACTTCTATCTCTGATGCTGAAACTCAGTCTGGTAATGAACATTCACCTAGTGATAATGAAAAGGATAATGCTGATGTTCATGAAGACTCTCAAACAAATAATAAAGAGCCAAACAATGATGTTGAGATAGAACCACCTGTTGATCTTGATAACCCACAACCTAAGTATAAAAGGTATGATAAAAGAGACTTCATTGCTAGAAAACATGGTAAAAAAAGAGAACAGTGGGTTAAAAAACCTATGCCTTTTCCACCTAAGTCAACTGAAAAGAATGATGATGAAGAATTTGAACGCTTTGTTGAAATGCTGAGGCTAGTCTTTTTGCGTACTCGCTTGACTGATATCTTGAAAATGCCTCCTTATGCAAAGTATATGAAAGACATCATCACAAATAAGAGAAAAGTACTGGAAGCTGAAATCTCCACTATGATTGATAATTATACTTTTAAAGATGGAGTACCTAAAAAACTTGGAGATTCGGGAATACCAACTATACCTTGCTCTATCAAAAAGAATTATGTGAAAACTGCTTTGTGTGATTTAGGAGCTGGTGTTAGTGTTATGCTTTTCTCTTTATATAAAATACTTGATTTGAATAAACTCACACCTATTGAAATATCTTTGCAAATGGTTGATAAATCAACTGGCATACCTATCGGTATCTGTGAGGATGTGCCCGTTATTGTTGCTAATGTTACTATTTTGACTGACTTTGTTATACTTGAGATGCCCGAGGACGACAACATGTCGATTATCCTTGGTAGACCCTTCTTGAATACCGTAGGGGCTGTTGTTGATTGCAATAAAAGCAAGGTCACTTTTCGAGCATACGGTGCACTTTCCGAAGAAACAATTCCAAGTGAATGGTATTAATGTTATTGAAAAAACTCCGACAATCACTATTGGAAGTTTTCAAATACCTCTACCTACTATTAAAAAGAAATATGAAATACTTATTGTTGGGGACATTCATATCACCATTGAGGTAACCTAGTGATTTACGAAAGTTCCTCGGTTTCATGCTAATCGAAAGTGGTTGTTAAGAAGACTTGATCAACCTTATTAATGGATCATTTTGGAGCGGTATGAAGTTGATGAATTTAGTAAGCACTATCTTCTGTCCCTACTTTTTATTCTCTGTTTTTAATAGTTAAATAAAATAAAATGCCATGTTTTGTTTGTTTTCTGAATTTCCCGTGCAATAAAAAATGACCGAAAAATAAAAGTTCTCGGAATGCCCTAAAAATTTAATACGATTTTTTCTGAATATTTTTGAATTTTTGGTGCAAATAACATCAGAGGGAGGTGCACCAGGTGGGCACAACCCACCTGGGCGCGCCAGGACCCCCAGGCACGCCCTGGTGGGTTGTGGTCCCCACGTGGTCCCCACGTGGGCCCCCTCACTTATCTCTTTACACCACATAATCACCTACCTCCAGAAAAAAAATCTACATTGCTCTCTCTCCTGTGTTCTTGCTCTCAAACCAGCGGATTTCGATCTCTTTGCTCGAAACTCCGTTTCCAAAACTGTTTCGGAGGATTGTTGCTTGGTATGCACTCCACCGTTTGTCCAACTAGTTTTTGTTTTAGTGGTTTATGTTTTGAATAATTAGCTACTCTTGGTGTTGCTGTAGATGAGCTTGTATGTTGAATTCTTAGTGTTCTAAGTAGTTTGAATGCCTGCTATGGCCTCTATGTATCCTTATGAGTAGTTGCTATCAATGTAACAAAGTTTTATTGACAAATTTTTGTCACCCAATTTTTTTTAGAAAATTGTACGCGGACATGATGAACCTATTTTCTCGTGGTTTTGTCACGGCAGATGTCCTAGAGAAAGGACTTAGTCGTGGAGCCATCGCGACGGGTTAGCTTGAAGGGGTTAAAGCGGACACAGGGACGCAAGAGAGTTTATACTAGTTCGGCCCCTTCAATGAAGGTAAAAGCCTACGTCTAGTTGTGATGGAATTGATGGGTTTTCGATGACTAGGGAGCAAACAAGCTTCGCCTATGTCTCGAGTTGTTGTCTGTTGTCCTTGAACCGCCGCCGGGTTATCCCCTTGTATACACGGGTGACTCCCGTCGGCTTACGGAGTCCCAATACCGGCTCATAAATGTGTCCAGTTTGGTCTCTATTTATTCCTAACTTACAATACAAGTTAACTACTAACGCCGGTTTACGGCTACAGGCCTTGAACCGACTATGGGCCTTGAGCCTTCCTCTGTCTTCTTGGGCTTTAACATACTTAACTACTGACGAAGTTAACCCGGCCCAGATAGGCCGGTTTACGCCCAGTAGTAATATCCCCAACATTAGGCCCAGATTGATTTGAACGGGTTCATGTCAATTCTTTAATAAAAGCTTCATCTTCAACATCTTCTTATAAATTGGTAAACCGCCATGATGTCATCTTCTCTGATTGCTGTAAACCGGAGTGACGTCACCTGTCATAACGAAGCTATCCATTATTCTTCTTTGTTTAATAGATCGGCGGAAATCGAGGCGACAGCTCCGTTTTGTGGCCCCTTGATTGTCGCGCCTGACTCATGTTCTTTCGCCTTATAAATAGGACCGAAGGGTCATTTCTTTTCTCCTTCCGTGCCTTCTTCGTCTTCCTCGCGTCGCCAGCCTCGGAGCTCCGCCGCCGCCGTCGACCTCCTTTTCTCCTTCCGTGCCTTCTTCATCTTCCTCGCGTCGCCAGCCTCGGAGCTCCGCCGCCGCCGTCGACCTCTGCCTCATCCTTGGCCGCTGCATCAACCTGAGCGCACCAGAACATCGCGGCAACCTTCCGCATCTTCCTCAGGGTAAATCTTCTATCTTGCAGATCTGACCTAGGGTTTCGCACAGTGTTCATCATCTGCCTGCTCTACGATAGATTTTTAGATGTTGCAAATGACTCTGTGCGATATGATTCTAACATGATCTATGAGACGTGCTCATTGGTTCGGTACGGAACCTCTAAGTATTTATCTCTCTTTTCTGAACTTGCTTCAGATCCAATGCTATAAGGAAATCTTGTGAAACCTGTTTCTGCGTACTTGTCCATCCGCAATGCTTAGATCAGGCGGTTTAACCTTATAGAATTTTTCCAAACCGGTATATGCCATTAGTCCCCTTATTGAACCGCCAGATGCTTGTTGCTTCATAAAACTCCGGTTCAGATAGTTCTGTCTCCGGTTTAACAGTGCCCATACCAATGTATCTTGATCAAATGCATTTTTGAACCGGGATCTTCTACCTTGTAGATTCCATCATGGCCAAGCAAGTGTATGAGTGCAATTGGGTTCCTTCTCGCGTCACAGAGGCTGAACTGGACGATTTAGTCCTGATTGGCGCTTTAGGCAGCAAAGATACCATCCATTGGAGGGCTCCTGGCAAAGAATGCCCTCCCACACCTCGAGAAGGAGAGGTTGTTGTTTTCGTAGATCACTTAGCCCGGGGCTTTAAGCCGCCCGGTTCTAAATTTTACCGGGATGTTTTAGCCGATTTCCAGCTCCATCCACAAGATACTGGCCCCAACTCTGTTACAAATATGTGTCACTTCCAAGTGCTCTGTGAAGCGTTCTTTCAAGAGGAGCCCACAGTGGAATTGTTCAGAGACCTTTTCCATCTAAACCGTACTGAGTTTACTGACGGCTCCAATACGGAGTTGGGTGGCGTGGCGATTCAGAAAAGGAAAGAGGTCACATACCCTCACGCCAAACTGCATAGCCACCCCAAAGAATGGAATCAGACATGGTTCTACTGCAAAGACACCTCCCCTGCTGGTGAGAATCCCTTGCCTGGCTTTCGTCCGGAGCGGCTCAGCAATACACACCCTTTTCCACAAAGATTGACTGCACAGGAGAGAAGTCAAATATGCTCCTCAACTGTCAAAGCTCAGAGCCTTTATGGCCAACGGTTTAACAGGGGTTGATCTCGCTCGCTGTTGGATATCATGGAGCTGTCAAAGCTCAGAGCCTTTATGGCCAATAGTTTAACAGGGGTTGATCTCGCTCGCTGTTGGATATCATGGAGCATACTGCCCCTTAGTCAGCGCTCCGGTTTGATGTGCGAGTATACTGGCAGTGTTGATGACCCACTACGACATTGCAAAATCCAGCTCATCGATGAAGAAATCACAGAGGCTGTGAATAAGATGCTGAATGAACCGGAACACACCTGTGCTAGAAACGGCCTGCTTCCCTTCTGTGCCACCAACAAACCGCCAGCTGTAAGACTTCGATTTTTCTTTTTGCTGAATTTGTTAATGATATATCTGGTCTTTGTTTAATATCAGTGTCTGTGTAATCAGGGCAATGATCCATTTTGGAGCAAGAAACTGCCGCAGGAGAAACCAGAAAAACCAGACAAACCGGAAAGAGCAACTCGGCAAAAGACTAAAGCTGTGAAGAAGACTGCCCACAGGAAAAGAACCACTGCATCTTCTAATCCGGCCCCTGATGATGATGTGGATAATCCGGACTTTGAGGTAGAGCTTGACTCACTTGGTTTATTTTTCATGCGTCTTATTGATGATGATATTTGTCAGGATGATGCCGAAGCCAGCCATGCGGATGTTGTAGAGGTAATTATTCTCTCTTCTGATTCAGAAACTTTGCCTTCACAAAAAATCCGTCAGGAAAACCGAAAAGTTAAATTTTCTCATCCTCTTGCTCATTTGGATCCTAAATTTCTTATGAAGACCCAACAACACGAAGCTCATCGCACAACCCGGCACAGCGGCCAGGTAGTTACCTCCGCCGGTTTACCGAACAGTCTGGTTCGAAAACGCCATTCAAAGGTCTCTAATTTGCTTGTCAGTGCTTGTCCTAAAGCGGGCTGCTTTCGTCAACCTCTTAATACGTCTGACTCCGATTACCAGGTTACTTCCCACTCATCTTCTGGCGAGTCATCGGCTACTCAGCTCCCACCGCTCAAAACGGTGCTTGGGTAAGCTATACTTATTGTGATGTTTGCAGTACATTGCCTTAGAACATATGCTGTATTTGATTTGTTATTCTTCTCAGGGCCAAACCTAGGCCAAGCAAGAAGGCCCGCCTGGACAAAGCGGCCGAAGAAGATGTCGTTCTTGAACCAGGAAGACACCCAATCTTGAAACGGCTATTCCAGAGGATATACCCAACGATCCACTGCAGCAAGACGATGATCTTATTGCTGAAGAGAGACCTACTGGCGCCTCAGGTCCTGTCAATCAGCCCACAGGTTCCATCCAGATTGAAAGCTCCACCGGTCCAGCAAAACCTACTAACAAGCCAACAGCCCCAGTGCAAACCGGCGGTACCCAGGATGATGAGGTTGTCATTACTGGCACTGGCCATACTGAGCCAAGCAATCCTGTCACTTTATCCAAACATTATGCCAAGGAAAAATTTGCTGCCTTTGGCAAAGGCAAGTGGAACGCTGATCTGACGACTTATGCTGCTCTGAACGCCCAAGATATCCATTCCGGCTATCTGAACCGGTTGTATACCAGTCACGACTATGAAGCCGGTATGGTTAATATGATGAAAGAGAAATATGAGGTAACTTCCATATGCTCCTTCCTGCTTGTATGCTTCCATTCTTGTTGACTCTCCTAGCCCCCAAGGGCCAGTTTGTAATATTCTTTCAAACCGGGACTTACCAATATAAATCTTGATGCTTTGAAATTCGTTGATGTAGCCCCCAAGGGCCGGTTCAACTTAATAGTTAAACCGGTACTTTAAGTAATTGAAATTGCCGCATCAGAATATATATGAGCAAATAGCCATTAGCCCCCAAGTGCCAAGTTGAATACTTGTATTGATCTTGGGACTTTGTAAGCAATTGAAAGATGAAGATCGAATATGCATTAGCCCCCAAGTGCTAAGTGCATAACTTGTTATGTGATTGGTACTTGAATCCTTATACCGATTTGTTGAAGCATATATCTGTATGCATGCAGGCGGAGCTGAAGACGAAAGAAAACCAAGTCACCGATCTCCAAGAAAACCTGAAAACGCAACAGGCTGAAACCTCCAAAGCAAAAGAGGAATTGGCCAGCGCTTTAAGCGCCATGGAACAGCTTAAGGAGAGCTTCAAGAAGAAGCGGGCGGATTGGGCCACTGAAAAGTACGCTTTGATCAAACGAGCAGAGGATGCCAAGGCTGCACTAAAACCAGTGGCGGATGAACTGACCAGCATAAAGCGGCACGTGCATGCCATGACTACTGCTATCTTTGGTAAGCCACTTTGCCTTCTGAATTGGCTCTGCCTCCTTACAAAGTCGCCGGTTTATTAACCCTTTATGGTATTTCAAGGACACGCATTGGTCACTTGGGGTCAGATGTGTGGAAGAAACTGAAAGCCGCCTATACATTGGTTGAGCAATTATATACTGGTGCCCAGCGGATCATTTGTACCGCATCTCATAACAAACCGGCGCCCACTTTGATTCAAGATACTCTGATGAAACTGTCGGTGCTTCCTTCCCGGGTTGAAGAGCTGAAGAAATCTGCTGCTCGAACCGGTGCAATCAATGCCTTAATCCGGGCAAAAGCCTGGGTGCCGGATTTTGATCCTATTGAAGCGGCTCAGGGCTATCCCAGCTTGAAGGAAGACGGGTCAGAATTTGGTGAAGCGGATCTGCGAGCAATAAACCGGGAGGTACGTCCGCTAGCTTGTCAATTGGCTGAGGAAGCAGACTTGTCTCATTATCAAGCCCAATATGACAGTCAGAACAAGCGAATAGCCGCACCAATCCATGAATCGGAAAACCTGATCCCTCCAATCCGTAAGCATACTTACGCTCCCGATATTGACCCGTCCTTGCTGATCCATGATGAAGCTATTTTTCAAGCATTAATGGGAATCGACTGGACAACTGTGGATTTCCAGCCACTGGGTAGAGAAACGGAGGCTGAAGCGGCGCAGGATGACCCACAACCATCAGGCCAGGCTGGTGACCAAGCTTGAACCGGAAGCCAGTTTTAAAACTGCCTCTCCTTTGCGAAAAACAATTAAATTATTATGGGCACCATGTTGCCTTGTAATAGGCTAGTTGATACCTTTGATGTTGATATGCCTTCGTGCATAATTTGTTCTTCCTGTGGTAATGAACTTTCCAAAACACTTTCTGAAATGAAAAATTCGTCAAGTGCCACCGCGGTTGTACCGTCAGGCGGAATATGATGTCTGCATATATGAAATCAAAACATCCAAAACAAAATTTTAAGTATATGATCAAATTTTTGAGATACATAATACCTTCCATCATTGAGCGTGAAGTTGGCTTGGCCAATCTTGAAGCGGAGTTTTGCAAACCCACACTGTTGGAGGAGATAACAGCTCCTGTATATATATGACGCTGGTTTACCATGTAAACCGTGCCGGGTTATAATAAACACCATGTTACTCCATAAGAGGATGTTAACAACAAGGATCAAACCGGGCAAATAGTCTCCGGATTGACGTGAACTGTGTTCCGTCAATTGATTTGTTAAAAAACTTTGTCGGTTTAAGAAACGCAATAAAAAGCAAAAAAAACCCTTCAAAGAAAAGTGTAAATCAAGTGCAATGACAAAACGTTGCAAAAAAAAGGTTTATTTGAGCTGATCAGATGGTGTTACCATGGCCGAACACGACCAAGCTCCCGTTACGTGTAACTATGGTTCTAGTCAGCCAGGTCCCCAAATGAAACCGTGGCATTTATGTCGATCAAGTGGCATGGTCATGGTTCGGGTTCGACCAAGCCCCCAAGTGATTCTGTGGCCTTAAGCCAACCAAGAGGCATGACTGGTTCAGACATGACCAAGTCCCCAAGTGATCTGGTGGCTCTCGCCTATCAAGAGGCATGGTATTGGTTCGAACACGACCAATCCTCCAAGTGATATAACACGATGCTTTTAGCAAAGCGAACTCAAGGGGTAAACCGGAAGCCACTTTAGAACAACTCCGTGTAACCACACATGATGTAAAAGAACAGATACCCCGCTTTAGCTGAGGTTCCGGTTTATTATAGTTAATATATACATCATTGTAATATGTACATAAGTAGAACCAATGGCTCAGGTATAATAAGGCCGAAGATGAGCTATGTTCCACGACCTGTTGGTCTCCTCCTCTAATGTACGTGAGTCCTTATGTTCTCGAATATCGATCAGATAGTATGACCCGTTGTGCAGATTCTTGCTGACCACGAAAGGCCCCTCCCAAGGTGGGGATAACTTATGCATATCAGTCTGATCTTGGATGAGCCGAAGCACCAAATATCCTTCCTGAAAGGTTCTGGTTTTGACTCGGCGACTTTGATAACGACGAAGATCCTGCTGGTAAATCGCCGATCGGGCGGCTACGATATCACGCTCTTCATCCAACCGGTCCAAAGCATCTTGCCGTGCTGTCTCGTTGTCCGCTTCAATATAAGCCATTACACGAGGTGAATCATGACGGATATCACTGGGGAGAACCGCCTCCGCTCCATAAACCATGAAGAACGGTGTGTATCCTGTTGATCTGTTGGGCGTTGTATTGATGCTCCATAACACAGATGGTAATTCTTCTACCCAACAACCCGGCGTTCTCTGCAAAGGAACCATGAGCCGGGGCTTGATGCCTCTCAAGATCTCTTGATTGGCTCTTTCTGCTTGACCATTGGACTGTGGATGTGCCACTGATGAAATGTCGAGCCGGATGTGCTCCCGTTCGCAGAACTCCTTCATAGAACCTTTGGACAAATTGGTACCATTATATGTGATGATACTGTGTGGAAAGCCAAACCGGAAAATCACTTTTTTAATGAATTGAACCGCCGTGGCCGCATCACACTTGCTAACAGGTTCTGCCTCCACCCACTTTGTAAATTTGTCAACCGCCACCAGGAGGTGGGTCTTCTTATCTTTGGACCTTTTGAAAGGCCCAACCATATCCAGCCCCCAAGTCGCAAATGGCCAAGTAATTGGAATCATTCTCAATTATTGAGCCGGTACATGAGCACGTCTTGAAAACCTTTGGCAACCATCACATTTTCTGACCAGATCCTCTGCATCAGCATGAGCGGTTAACCAATAGAAGCCATGGCGAAACGCTTTAGCCACCAGAGACTTTGAACCGGCATGGTGACCACAATCTCCTTCGTGTATCTCACGCAAAATTTCACGGCCTTCTTCAGGAGACACGCAGCGTTGAAAAGCTCCTGATACACTGCAATGATGCAACTCGCCATTGATGATAGCCATGGACTTGGATCGCCGGATTATCTGCCGGGCCAGAATCTCATCCTCTGGCAACTCGCCCCGGTTCTTGTACGCCAGGTAAGGAAGCGTCCAATCCGGAATAACATGAAGAGCCGCCACCAATTGAGCCTCCGGATCAGGAATAGCCAAGTCCTCTTCACCAGGGATCTTGACCGACGGGTTGTGCAGCACATCCAGAAAAACATTGGGCGGGACCGGTTTGCGCTGAGAGCCCAGCCGGCTTAAAGCGTTCGCCGCTTCATTTTTCCAACGGTCCATGTGGTCCACCTGATAGCCTTTGAAATAACCTGCAACAATATCCACCTCCCGACGATACGCTGCCATGAGTGGGTCCTTGGAGTCCCAAGTGCCAGACACTTGCTGAGCCACAAGGTCCGAGTCACCGAAGCACTTAACTCGACTTAGATTCATCTCCTTAGCCATCCGGAGATCATGGAGCAAGGCTTCATACTCAGCTGCATTGTTAGTACAAGGGAACATTAAGCGGAGAACATAACAAAACTTATCACCTCGTGGGGAAGTTAATACGACTCCAGCCCCCGAGCCTTCCAACTGCCTGGATCCGTCAAAATGGATGGTCCAATACGTGTGATCCGGCTTTTCTTCAGGTGCTTGCATTTCCATCCAATCATTGATGAAATCAACAAGTGCTTGAGACTTAACCGCTGTCCGAGGCACATACTTCAAACCGTACGGCCCCAGCTCTATGGCCCACTTTGCAATCCGGCCAGTTGCTTCCCGGTTCTGGATGATATCTCCCAAAGGAGCAGAACTGACCACCGTAATTGGGTGCCCTTGGAAATATTGTTTAAGCTTCCGGCTTGCCATAAAAACTCCATACACCAGCTTCTGCCAATGCGGATACCTTTGCTTGGACTCAATGAGCACCTCGCTGATATAATAGACCGGACATTGAACCGGATGCTCCTTACCTGCCTCCTTTTGCTCCACCACAATAGCCACGCTGACCGCCCGAGCATTAGCAGCAACATATAGCAGTAACAGCTCCTTGTCAATAGGAGCGGCGAGCACAGGCGGATTGGCCAATTGCTGCTTTAAGTCCTCAAATGCTTCATCAGCAGCAGAACTCCAGACAAACTGATCTGTCTTTTTCAACATCTGATACAAAGGGATTGCCTTCTCACCAAGGCGACTGATAAACCGGCTTAGTGCGGCAATCTGGCCTGCAAGGCGTTGAACATCGTTGATACACTTCGGTTTAGCCAGGGAGGTGATAGCCGTGATCTTCTCCAGATTAGCCTCAATTCCCCTGTTGGACACCAGAAAACCCAATAGCTTGCCCGCCGGTACACCAAAGACACACTTGTCCGGATTAAGCATCATCTTGTATGTTCTCAGGTTATCAAAGGTTTCCTTCAAATCATCAATCAGAGTCTCCTTCTCCCTGGACTTAACCACGATATCATCCACGTAAGCATGTACATTACGGCCAATCTGCTTGTGAAGACAATTTTGTACACACCGTTGGTAAGTTGCATGGGCACTCTTGAGCCCGAAGGGCATAGACACATAGTAGAAGGCTCCAAAGGGGGTTATAAATGTTGTCTTCTCCTGGTCCTTAACTGCCATTTTGATCTGATGATAGCCAGAATACGCATCCAAAAAACTTAAATGCTCACAACCCGCCGTAGCATCAATAATTTGATCAATACGGGGGAGGGCAAAAGGATCTGCTGGACAAGCCTTATTAAGATCTGTGTAATCCACACACATGCGCCAGGTGCCGTTTTTCTTGAGGACCAGCACCGGATTGGCAAGCCACTCAGGGTGAAAAACTTCAACAATAAAGCCAGCTGCTAAGAGCCTGGCTACCTCTTCTCCAATCGCCTTGCGTCTTTCTTCGTTAAACCGGCGGAGGAACTGTTTCACCGGTTTATATTTAGGATCCACATTAAGTGTGTGCTCAGCGAGTTGCCTCGGTACACCTGGCATGTCAGAGGGCTTCCATGCAAAAATGTCTCGATTCTCATGGATGAACTCGATGAGCGCGCTTTCCTATTTCGGATCCAAGTTGGCACTGATGCTGAACTGCTTGGACAAATCACCAGGTACAAAGTCAACAAGCTTAGTTTCTGCTGCCGATTTGAACTTCAGGGCCGGATCATGTTCCGTAGTTGGCTTCTTCAACGAAGTCATGTCCGCCGGATCAACATTGTCTTTATAGTACTTCAACTCCTCGGTGGCACAAACCGACTCTGCATAAGCCGCATCTCCTTCCTCGCATTCCAAAGCGATTTTGCGGCTTCCGTGAACCGTTATTGTTCCCCTGTGACCCGGCATCTTGAGCTGCAAATACACATAACAGGGCCGTGCCATAAACTTGGCGTAAGCCGGTCGCCCAAACAGGGCGTGATATGGACTCTGGATTTTCACCACTTCAAACGTCAATGTCTCCGACCTGGAATCATGGTCATCCCCAAAGGCCACTTCTAGAGCTATCTTGCCAACAGGATATGCTGATCTGCCAGGTACTACACCGTGGAACACCGTATTAGACGGTTTAAGATTTTTATCTGTCAGTCCCATACGACGGAAGGTCTCATAGTACAAGATATTAATGCTGCTACCTCCATCCATGAGTACTTTGGTGAACTTATAACCTCCCACCTGAGGCGCCACCACCAGAGCCAACTGACCCGGATTATCGACCTGGGGTGGGTGATCCTCTCTACTCCATATGATTGGCTGTTCAGACCAACGTAGATAACGGGGTATGGCCGGTTCAACAGAGTTGACCGCCCACCTCTGAACCTTTCGGTCTCGCTTGTCCAAGCTAGTGGTGAAGACATGGTACTGCCCACTACTCAACTGCTTTGGGTTGCTCTGGTAGCCTGACTGTTGCTGCTGTTGGTTGTAACCACCCTGGTTGTTCTGACTATTTTGACCATTATGTCCGCGCAGATTACCATTGAATCCTGAACCGGAATTTCCTCCACTGTAACCCGGCCCAGATCCTGAGCCACCGCCAGACTCGTGATCATACTAGAAATTATTAGAGTTCTTGAACTCCTGCATAATAAAGCAATCCTTCCAAAGGTGGTTCGCTGGCGCCTCCTTCGTCCCATGTCTTGGGCAAGGCTGGCTTAGCAGATAGTTTAGGCGGTTTGGGTTAGGGTTGGGTGCTCCATTACGATTTTTTGGTCTACCCTTGCGTGGCTGGCCATTGTCCTGTGCGTTGGTATTAGCCACAAAGTCCATGTTACCATCCGCTTTACGCTTGCCTCCACCACCATTGCCTGCCCAGGGATGCTGCTGACCTTTGGAGCTGCTGTTCTTCTTTCCCTTCCCTATCTTGTCATCATCAGATTCAGGATCCTTGGTACTATCAGAATCAGCATATTTCACCAAAGCGGCCATGAGGGTCCCCATGTCAGTGCAATGACGCTTCATCCGTCCCAACTTCAGCTTCAGGGGCCCAAACCAGCAGTTGCCTTCTAGGGTTAATACTGCGGTATCAGCGTTGATGCGGTCTGATGAGTGCAACACTTGTGAAACCCGGCGCACCCAATGAGTCGTTGATTCTCCTTCCTCCTGGACGCATGCAGCTAAGTCCACTATCGACATAGGCTGTTTATAGGTATCCTTGAAATTGCTGATAAACCGGGCTCGTAATTGGGCCCATGAACTGATAGAATTAGCCGGCAAGCTTTTTAACCAAGTATGGGCCGTTCCTTCAAGCATCATGGTGAAGTATTTCGCACACGCCGCGTCATCCACATCAAGCATCTCCATGGCCATCTCATAGCTCTCCACCCATGTCTCTGGAGGTTGATCCGCCGTATAATTTGGTACCTTGCGCGGGCCTTTGAAATCCTTGGGCAGGCCCACGTTGCGTAAAGCAGGGATAAGGCAAGGCACCCCCAAAGAACTAGAAGTAACACCTGGTTCAGTCAAGGTCGTTGGACGAAACGGTGTGAGCTGCCGAGCCTGATGCTATGCGGCTAACTCGGCCTCCCTGCGCGCTCGGGCCCGGTTCACCACTTCCTGAGCGTCATCAGCACCACCCGGCGGGTTGTTGCCACGGGGTGCTCCACGTCGTTCATTACTCGACACTGCTGGTTCATCCATATGTCTGCTATAGCTCCAGCTTGGACGGGGGGTCGAGTGGATTCGGTCGCGGTTGTACGAGTACGCTTCCTGTTGGGCCAAAGCTGTCCTCAGAAGTTCCTTGACCCGTCGCGTCTCTACTGCCTGCGGCGAGTCACCTTCAATTGGAATGGCCTCCAGCCGTGCAGCAGCGGCAACAAGATTGTCCATTGGGTTGGAGTATTGACCCGGAGGTATTAAAGCATCCTGAGGTATAACAGTGTTTTGACGAGGCGGGTCCATCTGACGAGGCTGAACCGGTGCACCGGTCCCAGGGACTTCTGCCCGGTTTCCCTCCAGCGGATTGCCAGCTCTTGGTCCTGGAGTGTTGAAAAGGTCTCTGGCCTCGAAAACCGGAGGTAAGCGGGATCGGTGCTTCCTCCTCATGACTTCATGCGACACGCTCTGGTCCAACATAAGCCTGTAGGCCTGTGCGTCTAAAGCGGCTCGCTCTGTGGCCATCCTGGTGTCCTCAGCCACCAGATCTGCCTTGGCCTGGGTGATCTGTTCCTTTACCTTTGCAATCTCCGTGTTGTGAATGTCCTGATCCGGCGGATTAACCTCCGCCATAAGCACAGCCAACGCATCAAATAGTTCTGATAGAACCTGAGCCGGCGGGCGCATAGGGCCTCCTGCCCCAGCAACCGTTGCCGCTGCTGAACCGGAGGTTGTTGCCGCAGCGGTCGAAGAATGAAGTGCTGCTTGTGTGCCAGTCATGAATATTCCAACCCGGTTGGGCAGATCAAAGGGGTCCGGAATACTGTCGCCATCGGAACAGCCCCCAATCCGGCCATCTTGTAGCTAATAAAGAGATTTGGTTTCTCCGGTCAATGACTCGTCATCGGAACAAACGACGGCATCGCCGCGAGATTCCGATCCATCCTCATAACTTCCTCTATGGATGACTCCCACGAAGGCACGCTTCATGGCCGGTTTAACCCGGGCGGATCGCGCACGCTGAGCCGTCTCGACGAGGTCGGTGCAGATGTCCGGCTCAGGGCCCGGTTCACCGATCTTGCCAATGAAAACGTGAATGCTACCAAAGGGGACCCGGTACCCGTACTCAATTGAGCCGCCCTCGGGGCCCCAGCCTGCGTCGTCGATGTAGAGCTTGCCGCGACGACTCTTAGTCATCCGGCCTACAGCGTAGCCCTCGAGTCCTTCAAAGTGGCCCTCCAAGAACCAGAAACCATCATGCGATAGCCCCGCGGTGGGCGCCAACTGTCATGGTTTTGTCACGGCAGATGTCCTAGAGAAAGGACTTAGTCGTGGAGCCATCGCGACGGTTAGCTTGAAGGGGTTAAAGCGGACACAGGGACGCAAGAGAGTTTATACTAGTTCGGCCCCTTCAATGAAGGTAAAAGCCTACGTCTAGTTGTGATGGAATTGATCGGGTTTCGATGACTAGGGAGCAAACATGCTTCGCCTATGTCTCGAGTTGTTGTCTGTTGTCCTTGAACCACCGCCGGGTTATCCCCTTATATACACGGGTGACTCCCGTCGGCTTACGGAGTCCCAATACTGGCTCATAAATGTGTTCGGTTTGGTATCTATTTATTCCTAACTTACAATACAAGTTAACTACTAACGCCGGTTTACGGCTACAGGCCTTGAACCGACTATGGGCCTTGAGCCTTCCTCTGTCTTCTTGGGCTTTACCATACTTAACTACTGACGAAGTTAACCCGGCCCAGATAGGCCGGTTTACGCCCAGTAGTAATATCCCCAACATATTTCGAAGGAGTTCTTCAAGTAAGAGATCCTTGGGGGCATCTTCTAGTGACAGCTCCGCTCGCCGGTCATATGTTGAACCAAGTGAAAGTTCTACTCGAGATTCCGCCACCAAAACTTGCTTATGGCCTTGCGATGAGTATATGGTGAGTGTGGGTATTAAAGAGGAATTTTAGCAATATGTTCACAATGTCGGTCTCGGTTCCTACCTTGCAGATAAGTGCGAACAACGCCAACTTCTCACTGAATCATTTGTCAAAGGATTTAAATTCCTTCCCCGTGAGTCTAGGGTGTCGTTTATGCTTTATGATAGTCCATTTACCATCTCACTAGAAAATTTTGCTTACCACTGTAAACTTCCATTCTGGGGTTCGCTTGACGAACCGCCAAGGGCTGAGTATCAAACATTCTTATCTAGTCTTTGTTACAGTGAGACGAGGGGAGTGGCACAAGGTAGAATAAAGAGCATTCATTTTCCCGCAATTCAGTACTTTGCATTATTTAACGGGAAATGTATAGTAGGCAAGCAGGACTGTAGTACACTTTGTGTTCCAGACCTGAGCCTCATACACACCGCTCTCACCGGTGAAAGGAATTATAACCTTGGAGCAATTGTTGCACACAGACTTCAGCATAACGCTAATAGTGTCTGGTTCTATGGTGGAATTTATGCCACACGTTTAGCACGAGGGCTGGGTGTTGCACCTTTGCCCTTTGACCCTATCCTACCCACACAGTATTTAGATTTTGACACCTTAAAATATCATAAGATTCTCAAGGGAAAGGTTGACAACTTCACCTATAATTTGTTATTTAACCAAACATCTGTTGTGCACACATATTTGCCTGCGCCTGCTCTTTTTGACTATCACAACAAAGGAAGATATTTTGTTCTTGAGAGCGAGGCACGAGCTCACAACACAGTAGTGGAGGCAACACGACAGGCCGAGGCATCCGCACCGAGAGCCTCCGTGAGCTACCACGCCAACTATTATCCAGGCTACTGGTCAATTACCAAGTTAGGCCAAAAGCCTAAGCTTGGGGGAGTACGTGTTCTCACCGACATTACATTCATGTCCACTTATTCATCTTGTCGGTGTTCACACTTTCTTATTTTATCATCCATGCTTAGATTTATTTTTCTTGCTTTCTTCTTGTGTGTTAGAAAAACTTTAGAAAAACCAAAAAAATTAGTTGTAGTTAGTTTACTTTCTATGCATGCTTAGTTGTAATATTAAAAAGAAAAGAAAACCCAAAAAGATTTCCTTGTTCTTCTTTTGCTTGTTGGGAGCTTTCCCGTGTAAATAGTTTTTCTCGTTTTTGTTTTTCCCTTTTTATTTGTTTGTTCAAGAAAACCAAAAACTCCAAAAATATTTTAGTGCGTTTCTCTGAATTTCTTTTCTTTTTATTCGAGTTGTACCAAGGAGAAGACCACGATGAAAATGTTAAGTGGCTCACTTATGAATAACTGTTGAACTAATAATGAGCCCATTTTACCTTGTCTTCTCCTATTGAATAAAACGTTTTGCAGATTCCAGCTTAGTCCACGGCACTCTTGCACTATTATTATTTTCATATCGTTCGGTCGTGCAAGTGGAAGGCAATAATGATGATATTCGATGAACTAGCCGTGGCAGAGAGGAACTGGTATGAACTCGGCTTGTTCTGTTTGTGTAATGTTTAACCTAGTATCCATGATTCAGCCCATTATGATTAAACATGTTTGCAATAACAATTAGATATTATAGTTTCTCATGCCATGCATAAGTAGCTGGGAGTGAATAATGATTTATCTTGGATATCAACATTGCATTAAAATGATGGTGATGTAGTATGATGATATGGTATCCTCCTCTGAATGTTCGTGTGAGTTGACTTGGCACATCTTCATGCATGTAGTTGAATCAAAACCAACATAGCCTCTATGATATTTATGTTCATGGTCATCATATCCTACTCATGCTAGTGTCCAATGTTACTTATGCATAATGCATGATCATGATCGTTGTTGCTCTCTAGCTGGCCGCTTCTCAATCTAATTGCTAGCCTTCGCCTGTACTAAGTGAGAATTCTGCTTGTACATCAAAAACCTTAAAGCCAAAGTTATTCCAGATGAGTCCACCATACCTACCTATATGTGGTATTACTCTGCCGTCCTAAGTAAATTTGCATGTGACACCTCTAAAAACTTTAAAAAAAATATCCTTTTTGTGTGGCTGGATCGTTCATGGAATGACAGGAGGTGGTCAGTATCTTCCAAGCTAAGCGGATTATTCTCAGGTCTAGTGTTTATTCACTCACCATCGCATGAGAAAAGGGCGCTAATAGGGATGCCCAGTCCCAAACTGCAAACACAAAAAGAGTTAATCGCTCAAATAATCAAACAAAAACTCCCAATGGAGTCAAAACCTTTACTTTTTATCGCTTGGGAACCGCCACTAGTTTGTTTAGCATGGGAGATATTGATAGGTGATGGTCGTGAAGTAAATGAGAAAGGTGCATGTCTCAAAATATCATTTATCTCCGATTTAAAAACTTGAGCTCTTGCACCTCTGCAAATCACTGCTTCCCTCTGCGAAGGGACTATCTATTTACTTTTATATTGTGCCATCACCTTCTAAAACAAGTGCTAGAACCTGAGAGCACAGCTGTCATGACTTATGCATTGTGTATAGCTAATGTTGGGTGCATCATGACTGGATCTTTTCTACCATGAATTACATTTTAGTCGCTGCTTGGACTTTCGAGGTGCTCTGCATTTATGTTTTGCGGTCTCAGAAAGTGCTAGCGAGATACCACAATTGTCATATTATATCATGGTTGTTTTGATAACATGTTGCCGTTTGAGATGTCTAATTATTACTCACTAGCTGATTATGTCATTGATATGAGTTATATAATCTTTAAGAGTTATTGTCGGCATGGTTAGTTATAATGTTGGCTGAAAACCTGGGTGCTGTTTAAGCTTATTTATGCAAACAAGAGCAAAAGAGTTTGTAAAAGTTTTTCTTTTTTACTTTCAGTTTATCAACTGAACTGCTCGAGGACAAGCAAAGGTTTAAGCTTGGGGGAGTTGATACGTCTCCAACATATCTACTTTTCCTAATGCTTTCCTCTTGTTTTGGACTCTAATTTGCATGATTTTGAATGAAACTAACCCCGGACTAACGTTGTTTTCAGCAGAACTACCATGGTGTTGTTTTCGTGCAGAAATAAAAGTTCTTGGAATGGAATGAAACTTTGCGAGGATTTTTTATATCAATAATAAGAATTTCTGGAACCAAGAACCACCAGAGGGGGGCACCTGTGTGAGCACAGCCCACCAGGGGGCGCCCCCCTCTCTTGGTGTGCTCACGTGCGTTGTGCCCACCTGGTGGCCCCGTAGACCCTGAAACCGACGCTATAAAATTCTATTTTTCCAAAAAATCAGGGATAAAGAATTATCACGATCCACGAGATGGAGCCGCCGTCACCTCCTGTTCTTCATTGGGAGGCCAGATCTGGAGTCCATTTGGGGCTCCGGAGAGCAGTGGCGGAGCGCTCCGGTGGGCGAGGTATGGCACCTGCCATACCTTGATTATTGGCAAAAAAATTATTCGTATGTATCTATCACTCGGCCGCTCGAGCCTCCAGTCCTCGACCACAGCCAGGCAGCCAACGGTGGCCTCGAGCCCTGGACCGCAGCTGGCTCGAGCGTCCTCTGCCCACGACCCCACGTCCCCTCTGGTCCCACCCACCTAAAAAAAGAAAATGAACGACCCAGCGGCGACCATGCAGTCCACGCTCCGTCCCTGCCCACTCCTCTGCTCTGTCCCTGCCCGAGACCCAAACCTAGCTAGCGCGGTGGCGACGGCTTACCTGGCGGGCGCGAGGTCGCGAGGACCATGGCACCAGGCGGGCGCGGGCGGCGGAAGGCCGGGGGCTTGGAGCCTTGGAGGGCAGCGGATCCAGCGGCGCAGCAAGCGACGGCAGCAGCAAGCGGCAGCTCCGGCGGCGGCTTCAGCAGCAGCTCCGGCGGCGACTCCAGCGGCGCGGCGGCTTCAACGGAGGCTCCAGCAGGCGACGGCCACAGTCGGGGTTTGGGATTCAGGTGAGACCAAGTCTGGCATTCATCCCACTGAACACGTCGAGTCTATAGTCTGTACTCTGTACTAATTGAGTCCTGCATATTCAGTTTAGATGTAAAAAGACTAGTAGCTAGTTGTGTCATTTGACACAGCCGAGTCTGTACTAAATACTAATTGAACCCTGCTTATTCAATTATTGAACACGTCGTACCTGTATCTGTGCCTGTCCAAACTCTGAACTTTGATGGGCAGTAGCGTTTTTTCTTCTGTCAAAGTGTCAATTCTTCATGGACAGAAAGGCACTGACTAATAAGATGCCCAACCGGCTCAGTTTTGTCTAAATTGCTAGAAGATGGAAGGAAAGGGAAAGGGACTAGGAAATCCAAAGAAAAGAGGAAGAGGTAATTTCTCATTTTTCTAAAATTTTGTAGCAATTTTGAACAGCCTTAAATTCAACCATATTTTAGTGATATATTAATCTTCTCATTGCAGATTTGAAAAGGTTTTAGGTTGTTTTCCTATTGAGACATGTCTACATCTCCATTGTATTTGGTTATTCGTTCGTAGTGTGTATTGACTCTTTGATTCGCATCAAAAAAAATCTTAGTGAGACTTCGCCACACCTTAATTTTTTTCCGTGGTCCGCCTCTGCCGGAGAGGGGGATCTTCGTTCTTCGTCATCACCAACCCTTCTCCATCGCTAATTCCATGATGCTCCCCGCCGAGAGTGAGTAATTCCTTCATAGGCTCGCTGGTCGGTGAGGAGTTGGATGAGATTCATCATGTAATCAAGTCAGTTTTGTTAAGATCTTGATCCCTAGTATCCACTATGTTCCAAGATTGATGTTGCTAGGACTTTTCCATGCTTAATGCTTGTCACTTTGGGCACGGGTGCCATGATTTCAGATCTGAACCGTTTATGTTATCACCATTATATCCATGTTCTAGATCCGATCTTGCAAGTTATAGTCACCTACTACGTGTTATGATCCGGCAACCCCGGAGTGACAATAACCGAGACTTCTCCCGGTGATGATCATAGTTTGGGGAGTTCATGTATTCACTATGTGTTAATGCTTTGTTCCGGTTCTCTATTAAAGGAGGCCTTAATATCCCTTAGTTTCAAATATGGACCCCGCTGCCACGGGAGGATAGGACAAAAGATGTCATGCAAGTTCTTTCCATAAGCACGTATGACTATTTACGGAATACATGCCTACATTATATTGATGAACTGGAGCTAGTGCCGTATCGCCCTAGGTTATAACTATCTCATGATGAATATCATCCAACAAGTCACCGATCCAATGCCTACGAATTTATCCTATATTGTTCTTGCTAAGTTACTACTGCTATCATCACTGTTACACTTGCTACAAAACTACTGCTATCACTGTTAATGTTACCATTGCTAGTGCTACTACTATCAAAACTATCATATTACTGTGCTACTGATCACTTTACTGCAGATAATTAACCTCCAGGTATGGTTGAACTGACAACTCAGCTGATAATACCTTCAAATATTCTTTGGCTCCCCTTGTGTCGAATCTATAAATTTGGGTTGAATACTCTACCCTCGAAAACTGTTGCGATCCCCTATACTTGTGGGTTATCAATACATAGCAACGAGGGGAGAGTGTGTCTATGTACCCTCGTAGACCGTAAGCGGAAGCATTTAACAACATGGTTGATGTGACAACACATGTCTATGGTTAGGAAACCTTAACCATCTTTGATCAACGAGCTAGTCTAGTAGAGGCTCACTAGGGACATGGTATTTGTTTATGTATTCACACATGTATTTAAGTTTCCAATCAATACAATTCTAGCATGAATAATAAACCTTTATTATGAATAAGGAAATATAAAATAACAACTTTATTATTGCCTCTAGGGCATATTTCCATCATTTTTCTCCACGGGCGAGCGTCCGCGGTCGGCGCCATGGATCCGGCCTGGAGCGTGCCGCGCAGCCTTGTAGTGGACAAATTAGGTTGATTCTGACGCTGGTAAGCGTAGAATCGCTCGAGGGATAGCCGTGCGCGCCAGCGCCGCGAATTTGGGGCCGTGGTGAAGAAGGGGTTTCGCCGATTTGATCGGTCGGTGTTGGAGAAGAAAAGGGCGGCTCACTTGACTCCAACCACCAGAATCGCATCCGAGGAAGGTAGGTTCCATGCCTGGCGATTTGTTGGTTCAATTTCGATCGGCAAGATTCTCGAAAAATCATAGGCGTGCATTTCTTTAGATGGATGCTTGGAGTTCCCTCGTCGTTGTCTTTGTCGTATGATTCCGGTATAGAGGAAATTATTTTGGACGATGATGTCGACAACCTAGTGTTATTGCATCTCGTGGACAAATTCGAAAGGGGACAGAAGAGAAAGCACCACGGATCCACGGTTGACCGGCTATGCATTCCGCACAACTAAGCTCTCACAACAATATGCTCATGAAGGACTACTTCATCGAGGTACAGACATATCCGGTGAAGGAAATATGCCCTAGAGGCAATAATAAAGTTATTATTTATTTCCTTATTTCACTATAAATGTTTATTATTCATGCTAGAATTGTATTAACCGGAAACATAATACATGTGTGAATACATAAACAAACATAGTGTCACTAGTATGCCTCTACTCGACTAGCTCATTGATCAAAGATGGTTAAGTTTCCTAACCATAGACATGAGTTGTTATTTGATCAATGGGATCACATCATTAGGAGAATGATGTGATTGACTTGACCCATTCCGTTAGCTTAGCACTTGATCGCTTTGTTTACTTCTATTGCTTTCTTCATGACTTATACATATTCTTATGACTATGAGATTATGCAACTCCTGAATACTGGAGGAACACTTTGTGTGCTACCAAACGTCACAACGTAACTGGGTGATTATAAAGGTGCTCTAAAGGTGTCGCCGATGGTACTTGTTGAGTTGGCATGGATCAAGATTAGGATTTGTCACTCCGATTGTCAGAGAGATATCTCTAGGCCCTCTCGGTAATGCACATCACTATAAGCCTTGCAAGCAATGCAACTAATGAGTTTGTTGTGGGATAGTGCATTACGAAACGAGTAAAGAGACTTGCCGATAACGAGATTGAACTAGGTATTGGGATACCGATGATCGAATCTCGGGCAAGTAACATACCCGATGACAAAGAGAACAACGTATAGTGTTATGCGGTTTGACCGATAAAGCTCTTCATAGAATATGTAGGAACCAATATGAGCACCCAGGTTCCGCTATTTGTTATTGACCGGAGACATGTCTTGGTCATGTCTACAATGTTCTCGAACCCGTAGGGTCCGCACGCTTAAAGTTCTGTGACGATCGGTTTTATAAGTTTATATGTTTTGATGTACCGAAGGTAGTTCGGAGTCCCGGATATGATCAGGGACATGACGAGGAGTCTCGAAATGGTCGATACATGAAGATTTATATATTGGTAGCCTACATTTGGACATCGGAAGAGTTCCGGGTAAAATCGGGATTTTACCGGAGTACCGGAGGGGTTACCGGAACCCCCCGGGGGCTAATGGGCCTTGTTGGGCCATAAGGGAAAGAGAGAGGGGCCGGCCTAGGGCGGGCAGCGCGCCCCTCCCCTCTGGTCCAAATTGGACTAGGAGGGGGCGCCCCCCTTTCCTTCTCTTTCTCTCCCTTCCTTTCCCCCTCCTAGTAGGAGTAGGAAAGATGGGAATCCTACTCCTACTAGGAGGAGGATTCCTCCTCCTGGCGCACCAACAAGGGATGGCCGACCTCCCCTTGCTCCTTTATATACAGGGGTAGGGGGCACCTCTAGACACACAAGTTGATCAGAAAGATCTCTCCCAGCTGTGTGCGGTGCCCCCCTCCACCATAATTCACCTCGGTTATACTGTAGCGGTGCTTAGGCGAAGCCCTGCCACGGTAGCTTCATCAACATCGTCACCACGCCGTCGTGCTGACGAAACTCTTCCCCGAGCTTTACTGGATCATGAGTTCGCGGGACGTCACCGAGCTGAACGTGTGCTCAACGCGGAGGTGTCGTACGTTCTGTACTGAGGATCGGTCGATCGTGAAGACGTACGACTACATCAAGCGCGTTGGCATAACGCTTCCGCTTAACGGTCTACGAGCGTAAGTGAACGACACCCTCCCCTCTCATTGCTATGCATCATCATGATCCTGCGTGTGCGTAGAAATTTTTTGAAATTACTATGTTCCCCAACAGTGGTATCAGAGCCTGGTTTTATGCGTAGCTATTATATGCACGAGTAGAACACAAGTGAGTTGTGGACGATACAAGTCATACTGCTTACCAGCATGTCTGATATGTCTCCATCGTGTCTACTTTTCCAAACACTTTTGCCCTTGTTTTGGACTCTAACTTGCATGATTTGAATGGAACTAACCCGGACTGACGCTGTTTTCAGCAGAATTACCATGGTGTTATTTATGTGCAGAAACAAATGTTCTCGGAATGACCTGAAACTTCACAGAGCAACTATTTGGAAAATATAAAAATACCTGCAAAAGATGAAGGCCAGGGGGCCCACCACCTGTCCATGAGGGTGGGGGCGCGCCCCTACCTCGTGGGCCCCCTGGTGCCTCTCTGACTCCAACTCCAACTCTATATATTGTGTTTCGGGGAGAAAAAAATCAGAGAGAAGAAATCATCGCGTTTTACTATATGGAGCCGCCGCCAAGCCCTAAAACCTCTTGGGAGGGCTGATCTGGAGTCCGTTCGGGGCTCCGAAGAGGGGAATCCGTTGCCATCGTCATCATCAACCATCCTCCATCACCAATTTCATGATGCTCACCGCCGTGCGTGAGTAATTCCATCATAGGCTTGCTGGACGGTGATGGGTTGGATGAGATTTATCATGTAATCAAGTTAGTTTTGTTAGGGTTTGATCCCTAGTATCCACTATGTTCTGAGATTGATGTTGCTATGACTTTGCTATGCTTAATGCTTGTCACTAGGGCCCGAGTGCCATGATTTTAGATCTGGACCTATTATGTTTTCATAAATATATGAGATTTCTTGATCCTATCTTGCAAGTCTATAGTCACCTATTATGTGTTATGATCCGTTAACCCCGAAGTGACAATAATCGGGATACTTACCGGTGATGACTGTAGTTTGAGGAGTTCATGTATTCACTATGTGTTAATGCTTTGTTCCGGTACTCTATTAAAAGGAGGCCTTAATATCCCTTAGTTTCCGTAAGGACCCCGCTGCCATGGGAGGGTAGGACAAAATATGTCATGCAAGTTCTTTTCCATAAGCACGTATGACTATATTCGGAATACATGCCTACATTACATTGATGAACTGGAGCTAGTTCTATGTCGCCCAAGGTTATGACTGTTACATGATGAACCGCATCCGGCATAATTCTCCATCACTGATCCATTGCCTACGAGCTTTTCATATATTGTTCTTCACTTATTTAATTTTCCGTTGCTATTGCTATCATCACTACAAAATACCAAAAACACTACTTTTACTACTGTTACCTTTTGCTACCGTTACCACTACTATCATATTACTTTGCTACTAAACACTTTGCTACAGATATTAAGTTTCCAGGTGTGGTTGAATTGACAACTCAGCTGCTAATACTTGAGAATATTCTTTGGCTCCCCTTGTGTCGAATCAATAAATTTGGCTTGAATACTCTACCCTCGAAAACTGTTGCGATCCCCTATACTTATGGATTATCAAGACTATTTTCTGGCGCCGTTGCTGGGGAGCATAGCTCTATTCTTTGAGTCACTTGGGATATATGTCTGCTTATTATTATGAAGAACTTGAGAGATCCAAAAACCAAGATCTATCCCTCAACTACGAGGGGAGGTAAGGAACTGTCATCTAGCTCTGCACTTAATTCACCTTCTGTTTTGAGTAAGCTTGTGACACCTACACCTGCTTCTGCTATTCGTTCTGATATGTCGCATGTTATTGATGATGCCACTTCTGCTATGCATGATACTTATGATGAAACTATTTCTATGCTTGATACTACTATGCCACTTGGTGATTTTCTTCATGAACAACTTGCTAGGGCTAGAGAGATTGAAAATATTGAATCTGATAATACTGATGAAAGTGATGATGAAGAATCACTTGTTATTCCTAAGGGTTATGTATTTTAGCTTGCAAAGATAGATATGAACTCAAAAGGTTATTAGCTAAATGGAATAAGCAATCTCTAAATGCTAGAATGAAACCTGACCCTGCTTTTGCTACTTCACCTATCTTTGTTACTGATAAGGTTTATGAATTCTCTGTTGATCCTGATATAATTACTTTGGTTGAATCTGATCCTTTTCATGGTTATGAATCTGAAACTGTTGTGGCACATCTTACTAAACTGAATGATATAGCCACCCTGTTCACTAAAGATGAGAGAACTCGTTACTTTTACATCCTTAAAAATTTTTTGTTCTCATTAAAGGGTGATGCTAAGATATGGTTTAATTCTCTTGATCCTAGTTGTGTGCGTAGTCCCCAGGATATGATTTATTACTTCTCTGCTAAATATTTCCCTGCTCATAAGAAACAAGCTGCTTTAAGGGATATATATAATTTTGCGCAAATTGAAGAAGAGAGTCTCCCACAAGCTTGGGGGAGGCTTCTCCAATTACTTAATGCTTTGCCTGATCATCCTCTTAAGAAAAATGAAATACTTGATATCTTTTATAATGGACTAACCGATGCCTCCAGAGATTACCTGGATAGTTGTGTTGGTTTTGTTTTCAGGGAAAGAACACCGGATGAAGCTAAAATTCTATTGAATAATATGTTGGAAAATGAAAATAATTGGACACCTCCGGAGCCAGTTCCTGAGCCTATTCCTAAACCAACTCCGAAGAAGAGGGGTATTCTATTTCTAAGTCCTGAAGATATGCAAGAGGCAAAGAAATCTATGAAAGAAAAAGGTATTAAAGCTAAAGATGTTAAGAATTTACCTCCTATTGAAGAAATACATGGTCTTAATTTACCGCCTGTTGAAGAAGCATATGATCTTAATCCTTTACCTATTGAAGAAACTCGTGGTCTTGATAACCCGACACAGGTAGTAAAGGTAAATTCTCTCTATAGATATGATAAAGCTGAAACCCCATTTACTAAATTTGCTAGCCCATGTTTAGATGAGTTTGATAAATTTACGGCTAAGCAAGAAGATTTTAATGCTTATTTTGGTAGACAATTGAAATACAATTCAAATATGCTTGAACACTTGGGTTTTTATATGGCTAATGTCAAAGATGAACTTAAACTTATTAGTAAACATGCTTCTATGGTTACCACTCAAGTAGAACAAGTACTTAAAGCTCAAAATGATTTGCTCAATGAATTGAATAGTAAGAATAATGATCATGCTGTTAGAGTTATGACTAGAGGTGGTAGAATGACTCAGGAACCTTTGTATCCTGAAGGCCATCCTAAGAGAATTGAGCAAGATTCTCAGAGAAATAATATAGATGCACCTAGTTCTTCTAAAAAGAAGAAAAAGAAAAATGATATGACTTTGCATGCTTCTAGTGAACCTATTACTGAAACACCTGAGAATCCAAATGGTATTTCTATTTCTGATGCTAAAACACAATCTGGTAATGAACCTGAAACTAGTGATAATGTTAATGATAATGTTCATGATGATGCTCAACCTAGTAATGATAATGATGTAGAAATTGAACCTACTGTTGGTCTTGATAACCCACAATCAAATAATCAACGTTATGATAAGAAAGACTTTGTTGCTAGGAAACATGGTAAACAAAGAGAGCCTTGGGTTCAGAAACCCATGCCTTTTCCTCCCAAACCATCCAAGAAAAAGGATGATGAGGATTTTGAGCGCTTTGCTGAAATGATTAGACCCATCTTTTTGCGTATGCGATTAACTGATATGCTCAAAACCAATCCTTATGCTAAGTACATGAAAGATATTATTACAAATAAAAGAAAGATACCGGAAGCTAAAATTTCCACCATGCTTGCTAATTATACTTTTAAAGGTGGAATACCAAAGAAACTTGGAGATCCAGGAGTACCCACTATACCATGCTCCATTAAAAGAAACTATGTTAAAACTGCTTTATGTGATCTTGGAGCCGGTGTTAGTGTTATGCCTATCTCTTTATATTGTAGAATTAATTTGAATAAGTTGACACCTACTAAAATATCTTTGCAAATGGCTGATAAATCAACTGCTATACCTGTCGGTATTTGTGAGGATGTGCCTGTTGTAGTTGCAAACGTTACTATTTTAACAGACTTTGTTATTCTTGATATTCCCGAGGACGATAGTATGTCTATTATTCTTGGAAGACCCTTTTTGAATACTGCAGGGGCTGTTATTGATTGCACTAAAGGCAATGTCACTTTTCATGTTAATGGTAATGAGCATACGGTACACTTTCCGAGGAAACAACCTCAAGTTCATAGTATCAACTCTATTGGAAAAATTCCATCGATTATATTTGGAGGTTTTGAATTTCCTCTTCCTACTGTCAATAAGAAATATAATATTCTTATTATTGGGGATGTGCATATACCCGTTGAGGTAACATAGTGTTATTCGAAGTTTCTCTGGTTCCATGTTATTCGGAATGAGTTCGTTAACAAGACTTGATCAACCTTGTTAGTGGATTCCTTTTGATGATCATGAGATGGATGAAACTAGAAGGCACAACCTTTTGTACCCCACTTTTACTTTCTGTTATTTATATTAAATAAAATAAAAATAATACTTTTCCGTCTGTTATCTGATTATCCGTGCAATATAAAAATACCTCGAAAATAAAAGTTCTCCAAATGCCTTAAAATTTAAATATGATTTTTTTCCAGAATATTTGAGAATATTTGGCACTGAGAACATAGCAGGGGGTCAACCACCTGCCCACTAGGGTGGAGGGCGCGCCCCCTGCCTCGTGGGCCCACGGTGGCCCTCCTCCACTTATCCTTTCACCCATACACTTCTTCTTCCTCCCCCAAACACAAATAACCAGCTCAAACCCGAGCTCAAGCTTGTTTTGCTGCCATTTTCGATCTCCTTGCTCAAAGCACCTCTCACAAAATTGTTTGGGGAGATTGTTCCTTGGTATGTGACTCCTCCATTGGTCCAATTAGTTTTTGTTCTAGTGCTTTATTCATTGCAAAATTTTGCTGCTTAGGTGACCCTGTTCTTGAGCTTGTATGTCAAATTTATATGGTCAAAATTAGTTTTGATGCATGATATAGGCTCTAGGCACTTGTAGGAGTAGTTGCTACCAATATTATTGAGTTTGGTTTACCTTTATTTTGAAGTTACTAAAAAAATTCACAAATCTTTCTGAGGAAGAAATATGCTTAGGAAAATGTTCCAAGGTGGTTCTTCAAGGAAGCAAGGACCCAGGCTTGCAATGCGTGATGCTGATGATCAGCCACCAAGAGATGCTCTAGTGCGTCCTTGTGAATGGCCTTCTGAGAACTTTATGGATCAAGCAGGAATTAAAGAAGAATTTAACGCATATTTGCGTAACGCTGATCTTGTGAGCTTCGAGGAAGAGAAGTGCAGCCAGTATCACAATCTCACTAGTTCCTTTGTGAGGAGGTTTGAATTTTCAACTTCACGTAATTCTCCAACTGTCCTGTTTGATCTTTATGAAAATTCTTACACTATGGACTTAGAGGATTTTACCACTGCTTGCAAAATTCCACAATGGGGTAGTATCAGGGATCCTTGCAAATCTGAATTTAGAGATTTTCTTGCTAGTATAACTGTGGGGGAATCTAGAGATATAACACAAGCTACCATAGGGAGCATTCATTTTCCTGCTATACATTATTTTGCTCTCTTCATAGGTAGATGCATTAATGGTAAAGATGAGGCATGTCACATGTGTGTCCCTGACCTCAGTATTCTTAGGAGTGCTGTGTTAGGAGACAAATCTTATAATTTGGGAGCCATCGTTGCACGTAGGTTGCATCTTAACAGATTTAATGGAGATTTCTTTGGTGGAATTTATGCAAACCGCATAGCTAATTTTCTTGGTGTAGCCATACGCGAGGATGATATGGAATTACCTCCTGCTTATCTAGATTTTAATGATATGGTTCACCAGCAGTTTGTCGAGAAGAATGAATCACCTCTCCAGTATCGCTTAATCTTTGACAGACGCCGTGTTGTCCATATTACTCTCCCTACTCCTGCCTTCTTTGATTATCAGGCAAGAGGAAGATATGTCATTTCTAGAGAGGAGGCAGAAGAGTACGAGAGGAGGGCGGAGGCCGCTCGTCGCCACGCTGCAGCTCAGGAGGCGATAGCCACTGCATCTCAGTACGACCCCAACTATTATTATGGATATCAGCCAGGCCAGCCTTGGCCATAGACCAACTTAGGCCAAAAGCCTAAGCTTGGGAGAGTACGTATTTCTCACCGACATTACATTTATGTTCACACACTCATTGCTAGATGTCGGTGCTCATACTTTTTCATTGTATCATCCATGCTAGTTTATTTTCCTTTTTATGCTTTCTTCTTGTGTGTTTAATTAACCTTAAGAAAAAACAAAAAAATTAGTTGTAGCTTTTAGTTAGTTTACTTTCCATGCTTGTAGTAGTAATTAAAAAAAAAGAAAACCCAAAAAGATTTCATGTTCTTCTTTTGCTTGTTGGGAGATTTCCCGTGTAAATAGTTTTATTTCTTTTCTTTTCTTTGGGGGTCGATAGGAGAAGACCATAAATTAAATTGTTGAAGTGGCTCTTATATGCATTATTGTTGATCTGACAAAAGATCCCATATTGCCTTGTCTTCTCCTGTTTATTGAATGCTTGCATATTCCATCTTAGTCCAATGCACGTGCACTATTATTATTATTCACATCATTTGATTGTGCAAGTGAAAGGAAATTATGATGTTATATGATGGACTGATTGAGATGAGAAAAGCTGGTATGAACTCGACCTCTTTTGTTTTTGTAAATATGATTAGTTCATCGTTCCAGATTCAGCCTATTATGGATAAACATGTTTGCAATGACAACTAGAGATCATAGTTTCTTGTGGCATGCTTGATTAGCTATGAGTTATAATGGTTTACCTTGTGTGCCAGCATGCTATTAAAATGGTTATGATGTGGTATGATAGGGTGGTATCCTCCTCTGGATGATTTAAGTGACTTGACTTGGCACATGTTTATGCATGTAGTTGAAACAAAATCAACATAGCCTTCACGATATTTATGTTCATGGTGGACTATATCCTACTCATGCTTGCATTCGGTGTCAATTAATTTTAATGCATGTTCATGACCATTGTCTCTCTCTAGCTGGTCGCTTCCCAGTCTTTTGCTAGCCTTCACCTGTACTAAGTGGGCATACTGCTTGTGCATCCAACTCCATAAACCCCAAAGTTATTCCAAATAAGTCCACTATACCTACCTATATACGGTATCTACCTTCCGTTCTAAGTAAATTTGTATGTGCCAAACTCTAAACCTTCAAATAAATTTTCTGTTTTGTATTCTCGAATAGCTCATGTATCAACTAGGGTTGTCCGTATCTTCCATGTTAGGCGGGTTATTCTCAAGAGGAGTGGACTCCGCTCCTCACTCACGAGATAAATGGCTGGTCACCGGGATGCCCAGTCCCATGCTTTATGCAAACTAAATCAAAATGATTGCAAACAAAACTCCCCATGGGACTCTTGTTAGTTGGAGGCACTCGTTGTTTCGAGCAAGCCATGGATTGATGCTTGTTGGTGGAAGGGGGAGTATAAAATTTACCATTCTGTTTGGGAACCGCCTATAATGTGTGTAGCATGGAAGATATTGCCATCTCTTGGTTGTTATGTTGACAATGAAAGTATACCTCTCAAAATATTATTCATCTCTATTTCAAAACCAATCTCTGGCACCTCTACAAATCCCTGCTTCCCTCTGCGAAGGGCCTATCTATTTACTTTCATGTTGAGTCATCATCTTCTTATTAAAAAGCATCAGTTGGAGAGCACCGCTGTCATTTGCATTCATTATTGTTAGTTTACATTGGGTATGACTCGACTAGATCTCTTTTACCATGAATTATAATGTCTAGTCAGTCCTTGATCTTTAAAGGTGCTCTGCATTTATGTTTTGTGGTCTTAGAAAGGGCTAGCGAGATACCATCTTGTTATATCATATTATGATTGTTTTGAGAAAGTGTTGTCATCAGAGATTTATTATTATGGGTCGCTAGTTGATTATGCCATTGATATGAGTAAACTTGAGACCTATGCGTTAATGCGAATATGGTTAGTTATAATCTTTGCTGAAAACTTGAATGCTGGCTTTACATATTTACAACAACAAGAGCAAACAGAGTTTGTAAAAGTTTTCTTTATCACTTTCAGTTTATCAACTGAATTGCTTGAGGACAAGCAAAGGTTTAAGCTTGGGGGAGTTGATACGTCTCTGTCGTATCTACTTTTCCAAACACTTTTTCCCTTGTTTTGGACTCTAACTTGCATGATTTGAATGGAACTAACCCGGACTGACGCTGTTTTCAGCAGAATTACCATGGTGTTATTTATGTGCAGAAGCAAACGTTCTCGGAATGACCTGAAACTTCATGGAGCAACTTTTTGGAAAATATAAAAAATACCTGCAAAATATGAAGGCCAGGGGGCCCACCACCTATCCACGGGGGTGGGGGGCGCGCCCCCTACCTCGTGGGCCCCCTGGTGCCTCTCCAACTCCAACTCCAACACTATATATTGTGTTTCGGGGAGAAAAAAATCAGAGAGAAGAAATCATCACGTTTTACGATACAGAGCCGCCGCCAAGCCCTAAAACCTCTCGGGAGGGCTGATTTGGAGTCCGTTCGGGGCTCCGGAGAGGGGAATCCGTCGCCATCGTCATCATCAACCATCCTCCATCACCAATTTCATGATGCTCACCGCCGTGCGTGAGTAATTCCATTGTAGGCTTGCTGGACGGTGATGGGTTGGATGAGATTTATCATGTAATCGAGTTAGTTTTGTTAGGGTTTGATCCCTAGTATCCACTATGTTCTGAGATTGATGTTGCTATGACTTTGCTATGTTTAATGCTTGTCACTAGGGCCCGAGTGCCATGATTTCAGATCTGAACCTATTATGTTTTCATAAATATATGAGAGTTCTTGATCCTATCTTGCAAGTCTATAGTCACCTATTATGTGTTATGATCCGTTAACCCCGAAGTGACAATAATCGGGATACTTACTGGTGATGACCGTAGTTTGAGGAGTTCATGTATTCACTATGTGTTAATGCTTTGTTCCGGTACTCTATTAAAAGGAGGCCTTAATATCCCTTAGTTTCCTTAGTTTCCATAAGGACCCCGCTGCCACGGGAGGGTAGGACAAAAGATGTCATGCAAGTTCTTTTCCATAAGCACGTATGACTATATTCGATGCCTACATTACATTGATGAACTGGAGCTAGTTCTGTGTCAACCTAGGTTATGACTGTTACATGATGAACCGCATCCGGCATAATTCTCATCACTGATCCATTGCCTACGAGCTTTCCATATATTTTCTCGCTTATTTACTTTTCCGTTGCTATTGCTATCATCACTACAAAATACCAAAAACATTACTTTTACTACTTACCTTTTGCTACCGTTACCACTACTATCATATTACTTTGCTACTAAACACTTTGCTGCAGATATTAAGTTTCCAGGGTGTGGTTGAATTGACAACTCAGCTGCTAATACTTGAGAATATTCTTTGGCTCCCCTTGTGTCGAATCAATAAATTTGGGTTGAATACTCTACCCTCGAAAACCCTCGAAAACTGTTGCGATCCCCTATACTTGTGGGTTATCAATGTCATACTTTGGTTCGGCGGTATTGTTGGATGAAGCGGCCCAGACAGACATTACGCGTACGCTTACGCTTACGCGATACTGGTTCTATTGACGTGCTTTGCACATAGGTGGCTGGCGGGTGTCAATTTCTCCAACTTTAGTTGAACCGAGTGTGGCTACGCCCGGTCCTTGAGAAGGTTAAAACAACATTAACTTGATGAACTATCGTTTGTGGTTTTGATGCGTAGGTAAGAACGGTTCTTGCTCAGCCCGTAGCAGCCACGTAAAACTTGCAACAACAAAGTAGAGGACGTCTAACTTGTTTTTGCAGGGCATGTTGTGATGTGATATGGTCAAGACATGATGCTATATTTATTGTATGAGATGATCATGTTTTGTAACGGAGTTATCGGCAACTGGAAGGAGCCATATGGTTGTCGCTTTATTGTATGCAATGCAATCGCCCTGTAATTGCTTTACTTTGTCACTAAGCGGTAGCGATAGTCATAGAAGCAATAGTTGGCGAGACGACAACGATGCTACGATGGAGATCAAGGTGTCGCGCCGGTGACAATGGTGATCATGACGGTGCTTCAGAGATCGAGATCACAAGCACAAAATGATGATGGCCATATCATATCACTTATATTGGTTGCATGTGATGTTTATCCTTTATGCATCTTGTTTTGCTTTGATTGACGGTAGCATTATAAGATGATCTCTCACTAAATTTCAAGATAAAAGTGTTCTCCCTGAGTATGCACTGTTGCCAAAGTTCGTCGTGCCGAGACACCACGTGATGATCGGGTGTGATAAGCTCTACGTCCATCTACAACGGGTGCAAGCCAGTTTTGCACACGCAGAATACTCTGGTTAAACTTGACGAGCCTAGCATATGCAGATATGGCCTCGGAACACTGAGACCGAAAGGTCGAGCGTGAATCATATAGTAGATATGATCAACATAATGATGTTCACCATTGAAAACTACTCCATTTCACGTGATGATCGGTTATGGTTTAGTTGATATGGATCACGTGATCACTTAGATGATTAGAGGGATGTCTATCTAAGTGGGAATTCTTAAGTAATATGATTAATTGAACTTAAATTTATCATGAACTTAGTACCTGATAGTATTTTGCTTATCTATGTTGTTGTAGATAGATGGCCCGTGCTGTTGTTCTGTTGAATTTTAATGTGTTCCTTGAGAAAGCAAAGTTGAAAGATGATGGTAGCAATTACACGGACTGGGTCCGTAACTTGAGGATTATCCTCATTGCGGCATAGAAGAATTACGTCCTGGAAGCACCGCTGGGTGCCAGGCCTGCTGCAGATGCTGCTGATGACATTAAGAACGTCTAGCAGACTAAAGCTGATGACTACTCGATAGTTCAGTGTGCCATGCTTTACGGCTTAGAACTGGGACTTCAACGCCTTTTGAACGTCATGGAGCATATGAGATGTTCCAGGAGTTGAAGTTAATATTTCAAGCAAATTCCCGGATTGAGAGATATGAAGTCTCCAATAAGTTCTATAGCTGCAAGATGGAGGAGAATAGTTCTGTCAGTGAGCATATACTCAAAATGTCTGGGTATCATAATCACTTGACTCAACTAGGAGTTAATCTTCCTGTTGGTAGTGTCATTGACAGAGTTCTTCAATCACTGTCACCAAGCTACAAGAGCTTCATGATGAACTATAATATGCAAGGGATGAATAAGACAATTTCCGAGCTCTTCGCGATGCTAAAGGCTGCGGAGGTAGAAATCAAAAAGGAGCATCAACTGTTGATGGTTAACAAAACCACCAGTTTCAAGAAAAAGGATAAAGGGAAGAAGAAGAAGAAGAAGAAGAAGAAGGGGAACTTCAAGAAGAACGGCAAACAAGTTGCTGCTCAAGAGAAGAAACCCAAATCTGGACCTAAGCCTGAGACTGAGTGCTTCTACTGCAAACCGACTGGTAACTGGAAGCGGAACTGCCCCAAGTATTTGGCGGATAAGAAGGATGGCAAGGTGAACAAAGGTATATGTGATATACATGTTATTGATGTGTACCTTACCAGAGCTCGCAGTAGCACCTAGGTGTTTGATACTGGTTTTGTTGCTAATATTTGCAACTCGAAACAGGGACTACGGATTAAGCGAAGACTGACTAAGGACGAGGTGACGATGCGCGTGGGAAATGGTTCCAAAGTCGATGTGATCGCCGTCGGCACGCTACCTCTACATGTACCTTCGGGATTACTTTTAGACCTAAATAATTGTTATTTGGTGCCAGCGTTAAGCATGGACATTATATCTGGATCTTTTTTGATGCGAGACGGTTATTCATTTAAATCTGAGAATAATGGTTGTTCTTTTTATATGAGTAATATCTTTTATGGTCATGCACCCTTGAGGAGTGGTCTATTTTTGTTCAATCTCGATAGTAGTGATACACATATTCATAATGTTGAAGCCAAAAGATGCAGAGTTGATAATGATAGTGCAACTTAGTTGTGGCACTGCCGTTTGGGTCATATTGGTATAAAGCGCATGAAGAAACTCCATTCTGAAGGACTTTTGGAATCACTTGATTATGAATCACTTGATACTTGCGAACCATGCCTCATGGGCAACATGACTAAAACGCCGTTCTCCAGAACTATGGAGCGAGCAACAGATTTATTGGAAATCATACATACTGATGTATGTGGTCCGATGAATGTTGAGGCTCGCGGTGGGTATCGTTATTTTCTCACCTTCACAGATGATTTGAGCAGATATGGGTATATCTACTTGATGAAACATAAGTCTGAAACATTTGAAAAGTTCAAAGAATTTCATAGTGAAGTGGAAAATCATCGTAACAAGAAAATCAAGTTTCTACGATCTGATCGTGGAGGTGAATATTTGAGTTACGAGTTTGGTCTGCATTTGAAACAATGTGAAATAGTTTCGCAACACACGCCACCCGAAACACCACAGCGTAATGGTGTGTCCGAACGTCGTAATCGTACTTTACTAGATATGGTGCGATCTATGATGTCTCTTACTAATTTACCGCTATCGTTTTGGGGTTATGCTTTAGAGACGGCTGCATTCACGTTAAATAGGGCGCCATCAAAATCTGTTGAGATGACGCCTTATGAACTATGGTTTGGCAAGAAACCAAAGTTGTCATTTCTTAAAGTTTGGGGTTGCGATGCTTATGTGAAAAAGCTTCAACCTGATAAGCTTGAACCCAAATCGGAGAAATGTGTCTTCATAGGATACCCAAAGGAAACTGTTGGGTATACCTTCTATCACAGATCCGAAGGCAAGACATTCGTTGCTAAGAATGGATCATTTCTAGAGGAGTTTCTCTCGAAAGAAGTGAGTGGGAGGAAAGTAGAACTTGATGAGGTAACTGTACCTGCTCCCTTATTGGAGAGTAGTTCGCCACAGAAACTGGTTCCTGAGACACCTACACCAATTAGTGAGGAAGCTAATGATGATGATCATGAAACTCAGCTCAAGTTACTACCGAACCTCGTAGGTCAACCAGAGCAAGATCCGCACCAGAGTGGTACGGTAATCCTATTCTGGAGGTCACGTTACTTGACCATGATGAACCTACGAACTATGAGGAAGCGATGATGAGCCCAGATTCCGCAAAATGGCTTGAGGCCATGAAATCTGAGATGGGATCCATGTATGAGAACAAAGTGTGGACTTTGGTTGACTTGCCCGATGATCGGCAAGCCATTGAGAATAAATGGATCTTCGAGAAGAAGACTGACGCTAACGGTAATGTTACTGTCTATAAAGCTTGACTTGTTGCAAAAGTTTCCGACAAGTTCAAGGAGTTGACTACGATGAGACCTTCTCACCTGTAGCGATGCTTAAGTCTGTCCGAATCATGTTAGCAATTGATGCATTTTATGATTATGAAATTTGGAAAATGGATGTAAAGACTGCATTCCAAAATGGATTTCTGGAACAAGAGTTGTATATGATGCAACCTGAAGGTTTTATCGACCCAAAGGGAACTAACAAAGTGTGCAAGCTCCAGCGATCCATTTATGGACTGGTGCAAGCCTCTCGGAGTTGGAATAAACATTTTGATAGTGTGATCAAAGTATATGGTTTTATACAGACTTTTGGAGAAGCATGTATTTACAAGAAAGTGAATGGGAGCTCTGTAGCATTTCTAATATTATATGTGGATGACATATTGTTGATTGGAAATGATATAGAATTTTTGGATAGCATAAAAGGATACTTGAATAAGAGTTTTTCAATGAAAGACCTCGGTGAAGCTGCTTATATATTGGGCATCAAGATCTATAGACATAGATCAAGACGCTTAATTGGACTTTCACAAAGCACATACCTTGATAAAGTTTTGAAGAAATTCAAAATGGATCAAGCTAAGAAAGGGTTCTTACCTGTGTTACAAGGTGTGAAGTTGAGTAAGACTCAATGCCCGACCACTGCAGAAGATAAAGAGAAAATGAAAAGTGTTTCCCTATGCTTCAGTCATAGGCTCTGTCATGTTTGCAATGTTGTGTACCAGACCTGATGTGTGCCTTGCTATTACTCTAGTAGGGAGGTACCAAAGTAATCCAGGAGTGGATCACTGGACAGCGGTCAAGAACATCCTGAAGTACCTGAAAAGGACCAAGGATATGTTTCTCGTTTATGGAGGTGACAAAGAGCTCATCGTAAATGGTTACGTTGGTGCAAGCTTTAACACTGATCCGGATGATTCTAAATCGCAGACCGGATACGTGTTTATATTGAGCGATGGAGCTGTCGGTTGGAGCAGTTCTAAACAGAGCGTCGTGGCGGGATCTACATGTGAAGCGGAGTACATTGCTGCTACGGAAGCAGCAAATGAAGAAGTCTGGATGAAGGAGTTCATATCCAATCTAGGTGTCATACCTAGTGCATCGGGTCCAATGAAAATCTTTTGTGACAATACTGGTGCAATTGCCTTGGCAAAGGAATCCAGATTTCACAAAAAAACCAAGCACATCAAGAGACGCTTCAACTCCATCCGGGATCAAGTCCAGGTGGGAGACATAGAGATTTGCAAGATACATACGGATCTGAATGTTGCAGACCCGTTGACTAAGCCTCTTCTACGAGCAAAACATGATCAACACAAGGCTCCATGGGTGTTAAAATCTTTACTGTGTAATCTAGATTATTGAGTCTAGTGCAAGTGGGAGATTGAAGGAAATATGCCCTAGAGGCAATAATAAAATTATTATTTATTTCCTTATTTCATGATAAATGTTTATTATTCATGCTATAATTGTATTAACCGGAAACATAATACATGTGTGAATACATAAACAAACATAGTGTCACTAGTGTGCCTCTACTTGACTAGCTCATTGATCAAAGATGGTTAAGTTTCCTAACCATAGACATGAGTTGTTATTTGATCAATGGGATCACATCATTAGGGGAATGATGTGATTGACTTGACCCATTCCGTTAGCTTAGCACTTGATCGTTTTGTTTACTGCTATTGCTTTCTTCATGACTTATACATGTTCTAATGACTATGAGATTATGCAACTCCCGAATACCGGAGGAACACTTTGTGTGCTACCAAACGTCACAACGTAACTGGGTGATTGTAAAGGTGCTCTACAGGTGTCTCCAATGGTACTTGTTGAGTTGTCATAGATCAAGATTAGGATTTGTCACTCCGATTGTCGGAGAGGTATCTCTGGGCCCTCTCGGTAATGCACATCACTATAAGCCTTGCAAGCAATGCAACTAATGAGTTAGTTGCGGGATAGTGAATTACAAAATGAGTAAAGAGACTTTTCGGTAACGAGATTGAACTAGGTATTGGGATACCGATGATCGAATCTCGGGCAAGTAACATACCGATGACAAAGAGAACAACGTATAGTGTTATGCGGTTTGACCGATAAAGATCTTCGTAGAATATGTAGGAACCAATATGAGCATCCAAGTTCCACTATTGGTTATTGACCAGAGACATGTCTCGGTCATGTAGACATAGTTCTCGAACCTGTAGGGTCCGCACGCTTAAAGTTCTGTGATGATCGGTTTTATGAGTTTATATGTTTTGATGTACCGAAGGTAGTTCGGAGTCCTGGATATGATCATGGACATGACGAGGAGTCTCGAAATGGTCGAGACATGAAGATTGATATATTGGAAGCCTACATTTGGACATCGGAAGAGTTCCGGGTAAAATCGGGATTTTACCGGAGTACCGGAGGGGTTACCGGAACCCCCCGGGGGCTAATGGGCCTAGTTGGGCCATAAAGGAAAGAGAGAGGGGCCGGCCTAGGGCAGGCAGTGCGCCCCTCCCCTCTGGTCCGAATTGGACTAGGAGGGGGGCGCCCCCCTTTCCTTCTCTTTCTCTCCCTTCCTTTCCCCCTCCTAGTAGGAGTAGGAAAGAGGGGAATCCTACTCCTACTAGGAGGAGGATTCCTCCTCCTGGCGCACGAACAAGGGCCGGCCACCCCCCTTGCTCCTTTATATACAGGGGTAGGGGCACCTCTAGACACACAAGTTGATCACCAAGATCTCTCCCAGCCGTGTGCGGTGCCCCCTCCACCATAATCCACCTCGGTCATACTGTAGCGGTGCTTAGGCGAAGCCCTGCCACAGTAGCTTCATCAACATCATCACCACGCCGTCATGCTGAAGAAACTCTTCCCCGAGCTCTACTGGATCGTGAGTTCGGGGGACGTCACCGAGCTGAACGTGTGTTGAACGCGGAGGTGCCGTACGTTCGGTACTAAGGATCGATCGATCGTGAAGACGTACGACTACATCAACCGCGTTGTCATAACGCTTCCGCTTAATGGTCTACGAGGGTACGTGGACGACACTCTCCCCTCTCGTTGCTATGCATCACCATGATCCTGCATTTACGTAGGAATTTTTTTTGAAATTACTACGTTCCCCAACATCCGGCTCATCATTTTCTTGTGATATCGAATGTGTAGGCCTCTTTTTGTTCGCATCATCGAAGCTTGCGAGAAAAATTGCTGTTTTTTCACTCGCAGGAGGAATGCCTTCAATTTGCTTGGGTTTAGTGCATATAAAAAAATATCAACGGCAATGAGAGTGATTGCAAATGTCATTCCCGCCGATTATACCGATGAATATCTTCGCATTGGTGAAGGTCCGACCAGCATCAAGTGTGTGTGGATGTTTGCGAATACAATGATCAAGGTTTTTGGCAGAGTATCTTGGGGCTCCAAGTGAGGACACAAAAAAGTTGATGGCGATGAACGAAGAGAGGGAATTGCCGGGCATGCTTGGGGGTATTCATTGCATGCATTGAAGGTGGTAGAACTGCCCGGTGGCTTGGGCAGGGCAATACACTGGCCACAAACGTAAACCTACCATTGTGCTTGAAGCTGTGGCACCACATAGTTTATGGATTTCACATTGCTTCTTTGGTTTGCCAGGGTCTCTCAATGATATCAATGTCTTGCAATGATCTCATCTTATTTCTCAGCTAGCTAGTGTAAAGCTCCGGCTTGCAACTATACCGTTAATGGCCATGACTATACCATGAGGTACTATCTCACCGACGGTATTTATCCTCCATTGGCAACATTTGTGAAGACCATTAGTGACCCCAAAACCAAGAAGCGCAAAATTTTTGCCGAAGCACAAGAAGCCTGCCGAAAGGATATTGAGGGGGGATTTTGTGTGTTGCAAGCTTGGTTTGCAATTGTTCGAGGTCCCGCTCGCTTTTGGGGTAAGAAATTGAAGGAAATATGCCCTAGAGGCAATAATAAAGTTGTCATTTATATTTCCTTATATCATGATAAATGTTTAATATTCAGGCTAGAATTGTATTAACCGGAAACTTAGTACATGTGGGAATACATAGACAAACAGAGTGTCCCTAGTATGCCTCTACTTGACTAGCTCGTTAATCAAAGATGGTTAAGTTTCCTAACCATAGACATGCATTGTCATTTGATGAATGGGATCACATCATTAGAGAATGATGTGATGGACAAGACCCATCCGTTAGCTTAGCATAATGATCGTTTAGTTTTATTGCTATTGCTTTCTTCATGACTTATACATGTTCCTCTGACTATGAGTTATGCAACTCCCGAATACCGGAGGAACACCTTCTGTGCTATCAAATGTCACAACGTAACTGGGTGATTAGAAGGATGCTCTATAGGTGTCTCCGATGGTGTTTGTTTAGTTGGCATAGATCAAGATTAGGATTTGTCACTCCGTGTATCGGAGAGGTATCTCTGGGCCCTCTCAGTAATGCACATCACTATGAGCCTAGCAAACAATGTGACTAATGAGTTAATCACGGGATGATGCATTATGGAACGAGTAAAGAGACTTGCCGGTGACGAGATTGAACTAGGTATGATAATACCGACGATCAAATCTCGGGCAAGTAACATACCGATGACAAAGGGAACAACGTATGTTGTTATGCGGTTTGACCGATAAAGATCTTCGTAGAATATGTAGGAGCCAATATGAGCATCCAGGTTTTGCTATTGGTTATTGACCAGAGATGTGTCTCGGTCATGTATACATAGTTCTCAAACCCATAGGGTCCGCACGCTTAACGTTCGATGACGATTTGTATTATGAGTTATGTGATTTGATGAACGAAGTTTGTTCGGAGTCCCGGATGAGATCTCGGACATGACGAGGAATCTTGAAATGGTCAAGAGGTAAAGATCAATATATTGGAAGGTTATATTCGGATACCGGAATGGTTCCGAAGTGTTTCGGGTATTTTTCGGAGTACCGGGGGGTTACCGGAACCCCCCGGGGGAAGTAATGGGCCTTAATGGGCTTTAGTGGAAAGGAGAGAAGGGCCTCAAGGGGTGGCCGCCCCCCCCCCCAAGGGCTGGTCCAAATTGGACTAGGAGGGGTGGCGCCCCCTCCTTCCTTCTCCCCTCTTCCTCATTCCCTCCTTCTCCTAGTAGGCATAGGAAGAGGGGGGGAATCCTACTTGGACCGGGAGTCCAAGTAGGACTCCCCCCTATGGCGCCCCCCCTTGGGCTGGCCTCCTCTTCCCCGCTCCTTTATATACATGGGAGGGGCACACCAAGTCTTCTCTTACCCGTGTGCGGTGCCCCCTCCACAGTTACACACCTCGGTCATATCGCCGTAGTGCTTAGGCGAAGCCCTGCACCGGTAACTTCATCATCACTGTCAACACGTCGTCGTGGTGACGAAACTCTCCCTCGTTGTCAACTGGATCAAGAGCTCGATGGACATCATTGAGCTGAACGTGTGCTGAACGCGGAGGTGCCGTACGTTCGGTGCTAGGAACGGTTGAATGGCGAAGACGTTCGACTACATCAAACGCATTACTAAAAGCTTCCGCTTTCGGTCTACGAGGGTACATGGACACACTCTCTCCTCTCATTGCTATGCATCTCCTAGATAGATCTTGCGTGATCGTAGGAAAATTTTGAAATACTGCGTTCCCCAACAGTGGCATCCGAGCCAGGTCTATGCGTAGATGTTATATGCATGAGTAGAACACAAAGAGTTGTGGGCGATAATAGTCATACTCCTTACCACCAACGTCTTACTTTGATTCGGCGATATTGTTGGATGAAGCGTCCTAGACCGGCATTACATGACCGCGTTCGTGAGACTGGTTCTACCGACGTGCTTTGCACACATGTGGCTAGGGGGTGTCTGTTTCTCCAACTTTAGTTGAATTGATTTTGACTACGCCCGGTCCTTGTTGAAGGTTAAAACAACACACTTGACGAAAAATCGTTGTGGTTTTGATGCGTAGGTAAGAACGGTTCTTGCCAGAAGCCTGTAGCAGCCACGTAAAACTTGCAACAACAAAGTGGAGGACGTCTAACTTGTTTTTGCAGGGCATGTTGCGATGTGATATGGTCAAGACGTGATGAGATATAAATTGTTGTATGACATGATCATGTTTTGTAAAAGTTATAGGCAACTGGCAGGAGCCTTATGGTTGTCTCTTTATTGTAGGAAATGCAATCACCATGTAATTGCTTTACTTTATCACTAAGCGGTAGCGATAGCCGTGGAAGCAATAGTTGGCGAGATGACAACGATGCTATGATGGAGATCAAGGTGCCAAGCCGGTGACGATGGAGATCATGACAGCGCTTTGGAGATGGAGATCAAAGGCACAAGATGATGATGGCCATAGCATGTCACATATTTTGATTGCATGTGATGTTTATCCTTTATGCATTTTATTTTGCTTAGTACGGCGGTAGCATTATAAGATGATCCCTCACTAAATTTCAAGGTATAAGTGTTCTCTCTGAGTATGCACCGTTGCTACAGGTCATCATGCTGAGACACCACGTGATGATCGGGTGTGATAAGCTCTACATTCACATACAACGGGTGCAAGCCAGTTTAGCACGTGCAGAATACTCGGGTTAAAGTTGACGAGCCTAGCATATGCAGATATGGCCTCGGAACACTGAGACCGAAAGGTCGAACGTGAATCATATAGTAGGTATGATCAACATAGTGATGTTCACCATTGAAAACTACTCCATCTCACGTGATGATCGGACATGGTTTAGTTGATATGGATCATGTGATCATTTAGATGACTAGAGGGATGTCTATCTAAGTGGGAGTTCTTAAGTAATATGATTAATTGAACTTTAATTTATCATGAACTTAGTACATGATAGTATTTGCATGTCTATGTTGTTGTAGATCAATGGCCCGTGCTACCGTCCCCTTGAATTTTAATGTGTTCCTAGAGAAGCTAAGTTGAAAGATGTTGGTAGCAACTACATGGACTGGGTCCGTAGCTTGAGGATTATCCTCATTGCTGCACAGAAGAATTACGTCCTGGAAGCACCACTAGGTGCAAGACCCGCTGCAGGAGCAACTCCAGATGTTATGAACGTCTAGCAGAGCAAAGCTGATGACTACTCAATAGTTTAGTGTGCCATGCTTTACGGCTTAGAATCGGGACTTCAAAGACGTTTTGAACGTCATGGAGCATATGAGATGTTCCAGGAGTTGAAGTTAACATTTAAAGCAAATGCCCGAATATAGAGATATGAAGTCTCCAATAAGTTATATAGCTTCAAGATGGAGGAGAATAGTTCTGTCAGTGAATATATACTCAGAATGTCTGGGCACCACAACCACTTGACTCAACTGGGAGTTAATCTTCCTGATGATAGTGTCATTGACAGAGTTCTTCAATCACTGCCACCAAGCTACAAAAGCTTCGTGATGAACTATAATATGGAAGGGATGGATAAGACAATTCCCGAGCTCTTCGCGATGCTAAAAACTGCGAAGGTGGAAATCAAGAAGGAGCATCAAGTGTTGATGGTTAACAAGACCACCAGTTTCAAGAAAAATGGCAAAGGGAAGAAGGGGAACTTCAAGAAGAACGGCAAGCAAGTTGCTGCTCAAGTGAAGAAGCCCAAGTCTGGACCTAAACCTGAGACTGAGTGCTTCTACTGCAAAGGGACTGGTCACTGGAAGCGGAACTGCCCCAAGTATTTGGCGGATAAGAAGGATGGCAAAGTGAAAGGTATATCTGATATACATGTTATTGATGTGTACCTTACTAATGCTCGTAGTAGCGCCTGGGTATTTGATACTGGTTCTGTTGCTCATATTTGCAACTCGAAAGAGGGGCTACAGATTAAACGAAGATTGGCTAAGGACGAGGTGACGATGCGCGTGGGAAATGGTTCCAAAGTCGATGTGATCGCAGTCGACACACTACCTCTACATCTACCTTTGGGATTAGTATTAGACCTAAATAATTGTTATTTGGTGCCAGCGTTGAGCATGAACATTATATCTGGATCTTGTTTGATGCGAGACGGTTATTCATTTAAATCAGAGAATAATGGTTGTTCTATTTATATGAGTAATATCTTTTATGGTCATGCACCCTTGATGAGTGGTCTATTTTTGTTGAATCTCGATTGTAGTATTCATAATATTGAAGCCAAAAGATGCAAGGTTAATAATGATAATGCAACTTATTTGTGGCACTGTCGTTTAGGTCATATTAGTGTAAAGCTGTCGCGTTTTGGGAACGGGCCCCCCCCAGACCTGCCTGCATGCGGCCCACGGCATGGCTGAGCCAGCAGGCCGAATGGCCCATCTTCGTCAACAAGGCACCCAAGACCCTCGCGAGGGTCCAAGCCTCGCGAGGCGGACGACGCAAGACCTCCTCTGGAGTTGCCGAGCCAAGCAGGCTCACGAGGAGCGGAGATATCAAGGCGGGGCAAAACCTCACGAGGCTCTCGTGACGTGAGCCATGACGATCGACACCAGGCGGGCGCCGGCGCGCGCAGCGTCCTTGTTTCCTCTTTGGTGCAAGGGAGGCAAGCGCAGCCGCGGGGTACCGAGGCCTCAGGCAAAGGTTGCCATTTCAGTGCAACAAGACCAAGACCATGGACTGCAAGATGGAGGTCATCGTGGAGCCCAAGACGGCGTCACCCCAGAGCTTTTCGCAGGCGAAGACCGCTTTTGTCAGGATAGCTTCTACTAGTTGTCCCCTTCGAATTAGCCCGCCATTGTTGACTCCCTTCCCGCTCAATTTTTTGGAAGAGGATCAGGGCCTCTATAAATAGGACTAGCCACCATAGCAGGGGGGACTCATCAGACCCAGAGGGACAGACAAGTCCGAAAGCACAAGAACACCTCAACCTCTGGAGGCTGCTCTTCCCCTTGTATTGTTCATCATCAGCCCAAGAGGCAATCCACCACCACCACACTGAAGTAGGGTATTACACCACAACGGTGGGCCGAACCAGTATAAACCTCGTGTCTTTATGTGTTGTGAGTTCGTCGAGTTCGTCCGCCAGATCTTAGCGAGCTAGAGCGTAGATCGGTAGGAGGGAGAGACTTCGCGCGCACCCCAGTGTTCGAACCTTAAGGGTTTGCCGGAACCCCACATCCGACATTTGGCGCGCCAGGTAGGGGTGCACCGGGGCTTCTCTCCACCAACCAGCGCCCCGCACCCCGCACTACGCTCCCATGGCAGGTGCCCCGCCACCAACCTCTACGGCCAGCACCAGCAGCAGGGAGTCTGGGTACCGAGCCCTAGCCCCTGCTCTACGACAAGTGCAGTGGCCGGCCAAGTTCAGGCCGGAGATGCCGCCGCGTTACAATGGCGCGGCAGACTCGGTGTTGTTCCTGCTAGCATACGAGGAGGCCGTCCTCGAAGCCGGAGGCGACGACAAGATCATGGCAAACTTGTTCCCCCTGGCGCTCGCGGCGAGCCTCGCGCCTGGCTGCTCAACCTCTCGGGATCCACGGTGACGTCCTGGGGGGGAACTCCGCGACCTCTTCACTGCGCGTTACACGGCGCTGGCACACCACATAGTCGCGACACTTCTGGGTGGCTCCCAAGCACCTCCTTCAGATCACCACATCAAGCCTTTCTCCCGTCAGATTGGGGCAGCCTGCAAGCGCCCGGGGGCTCCCCCGGGTTGGGCTGCGCCGGAGGCCGACCTCACCTTCGACTCGGAAGACCACCCCAGCTCCACCGCCGACTCCGGGATGCTCCCGATGCTCTGCACGCCCACCATCTGCAATGTGGCCATCACCAAGACCCTCATCGACGGCGGCGCCGGCCTCAACTTGCTCTCCGTGGAAGCCTTCAGCCTTCTTCATGTGCCGCTCGAACGGCTCGGCCTCAGCAAGCCCTTCACAGGAGTGGTGGTGGAGCTGCTCACCCTGTGGGGAAGATCCGCCTCCCTGTCACCTTTGGCACGCGAGACAACTATCGCACCGAGCTGGTGGACTTTGACATCGCCTGCATTGGTCTCCCATACAACGCCATCCTCGGGTACCCGGCTCTCGCTCAGTTCATGGCGGCGACTCGCCTAGCCTACAACCTCATGAAGATGCCAGGGAGCAAGGGCGTCCTCACCATCAAGGGGGACACTAAGGAGGCCGTGACGGCGCTCAGGCTCGCCTTCAAGACCGGGGCAGTGGCACAGCCAGCCGGTGTCGGTGCGCCTGAGGCCAAGGAGACCGCGCCCACCAAGAAGAGGCAGCTGCTCACCCAAGACAAGGCGGAGACCAAGCAGGTGCCGGTCAACGAGGACAGGTCTTCAGGAGCCACCTTCACCATAGGAACCGGCCTTGGCCCGAGACAAGAAGAAGCTTTGGTGAGGTTTTTGCGCGCGAACAAGGAGATATTCGCGTGGGAGCCCAATCAGCTGGTAGGGGTCCCGAGAGAGGTAATCCAGCATCATCTAAGGGTATGCCCCAACGTACGCCCCGTGAAGCAACGAGCGAGACGGCAGTCTACTGAGAAGCAGGCATTCATCGTCCAAGAGACACGCAAACTGGAGGCGGCAGGTACCATCCGAGAAGTTCGATACCCCGAATGGCTGGCGAATCCCGTCGTAGTACCGAAGAAAGGTGGGAAGTAACGGATGTGCTCGACTTCACCAACCTCAACAAAGCCTGCCCCAAGATCCATTCCCCCTTCCGCGCATCGATCAAATCATTGACTCCACCGCCGAGTGCGATTTGTTATGTTTCCTGGATGCGTTCTCTGGATACCATCAGATCAAGATGGCGGTGGAGGATATGGAGAAGACGGCCTTCTTGACACCATGTGGGGTGTACTGCTACACCTGCATGCCTTTCGGCCTTCGCAACGTGGGCGCATCCTTTCAGCGGCTGATGCACATCGCCTTGGGGCGGCAGCTCGGCAGGAACACAGAGGCCTACGTTGATGACATAGTGGTCAAATCTCGCGAGGCGAGGACGTTGATTCAAGACTTGGAAGAGACCTTTGAGAGTTTGCGCCGGGTGAACTTGAGGCTTAACCCGGAGAAGTGCGTGTTTGGCGTCCCCTCTGGCAAGCTGCTGGGGTTTCTCGTATCCCATAGAGGGATTGAGGCGAACCCAGAGAAGATCAAGGCCATCGAAGACATGAGCCCACCATAGACCCTCAAGGAGATGCAAAAGCTGGCAGGACGAGTGACCGCGTTAGGGCGTTTCATCTCTAAGCTAGGCGAGCGCGCCTTACCCTTCTTTAAGCTCATGAAGAAGAAAGGCCCCTTCGAGTGGACCCCGGAGGCCGATCGGGCCTTCCAAGACCTCAAGAAATACCTCACCAGCCTCCCAGTGATGGTGGCACCGCGGCCTCTCGAGCCTCTGGTACTCTACCTTGCCGCCACCCCGTACTCCGCCGGTTAGAGAGGAGCACAGAGACAAAGGTGTGCTGCGCCAAGCCAGAGCTGATGCAGCGCAGGGTCAGGAAGGCACACCAGAGCCATCAGTGGCGGAAGCTCAAGCTCGGCAGGGCAGCGTCACGGAAACTCCTGAGGATGGTCAAGTCTCAGGAAACCCTCCACCTCAGAATGCGCCACAATCTCCGCAAGACCTGAGCCTCAACAGTGCGCCAGCCCTCGTCGAGCACCCGGTATACCTTGTCAGCACCGTACTGTGAGACGCAAGGGCACGCTACCCCATGCCGCAAAAGCTCCTGTTCGCACTCTTGATGGCCTCGCGCAAGCTGCGACACTACTTCCAGGGGCACCCCATCAAGGTCGTCTCATCTTACCCATTGGAGAGGGTACTCAGGAGCCCAAACTCGGCCGGAAGGGTCGCTGAATGGAACATTGAGCTGCAAGCATTCCAGCTGGAGTTCAGCACCACCAGGGTCATCAAGGGAGCCGTGCTCGCCGATTTTGTGGCAGAATGGACAGATGCCCAGGCTCTTGAGGAAGGAGAAGACCGGTCCACCTCCCCAGGAAGTGAGACACCAGACGGCTGGGTCATGTATTTTGATGGCGCCTTTGCACACCAGGGCGCGGGGGCTGGAGCAGTGCTTATCTCGCCCACTCAGGACAAGCTTTACTACGCCGTGCAAATCTGCTTCCAGCGCGGCAAGAAGGTCTCCAACAATATCGCAGAATATGAAGGCCTCATAGACGGCCTGAAGGCTGCGGCGGCTCTGGGGGTGAGGCGCCTTACCGTCAAGGGCGACTCCCAGCTCCTCGTCAACTTCTCCAACAAAGTGTACAAACCAAAGGACGAGCACATGGAGGCCTACCTTGCAGAGGTGCGCAAGATGGAAAAGCAGTTCTCAGGCTTGGAGCTGCAGCACATGCCCCGGGGCACCAACAAGGAAGCCGACGACATCGCCAAGAGAGCATCCAAGCGGCAACCGCAAGAGCCCGGCATCTTCAAAGAGCGGCTCTTCAAGCCGTCAGCTACGCCACCTCTCTCAAGCACGACTCAGCCTCGGGAGGAGCTCCCACAGCCCCCGGCCACGGGAGCACCAATTTGCGGCCCAACCTCAGGAGCTCGGCTACTCTTCGCACTCGAGCCCCAGGAGGAGTGCTGGACCAAGGAGTTTAAGGAGTACCTGATGCACGGGACACTGCCGGAGAAGGAAGAGGACGCGGAGTACGTGGCCCGACAGGCCATGGCATACTGCATTCAAGACGGCAAGTTGTACAGGAAACGGCCGAACGATGTCACCCTGCGCTGCATCTCCAGCGATCAAGGGAGGGAGTTGCTGATTGACATACATGGCGGGGACTGTGGACATCACTCATCAGCGCGGACCCTCGTCGGCAAGGCCTTCCGCAGCAGATTCTATTGGCCCACAGCACTCAACGATGCAGCCGAGCTGGTGAAGTCCTGCGAAGCTTGCCAATTCCACGCCAAACAAATCCATCAGCCTGCTCAGAGCCTCCAAACCATCCCGCTCACATGGTCGTTCACGTTCTGGGGGCTAGACATCCTAGGCCCGTTCCCGCGAGTGCCAGGGGCTACCGTTATCTCTACGTCGCCATCGACATGTTCACCAAGTGGGCGGAAGAGGAAGCCGTCCGAACCATTCCAGCCGGCTCTGCTGTCAAGTTCATCAAGGGCCTCGTGAGCCGCTTCGGGGTCCTCAACCGTATCATCACAGATAACGGCTCGCAGTTTACTAGTAACCTCTTTAAAACCTACTATGCTAACCTTGGAACACGGATCTGCTACGCTTCGGTGGCCCACCCCAGGAGCAATGGTCAGGCTGAGCGCGCCAACGCTGAGGTCCTGAGGGGCCTCAAGACCAGGACCTTCAAGAAGAACCTGGAGGCCTGCGGCAGGGGTTGGCATGACGAGCTCCAGTCCGTGTTGTGGTCCATCCGCACCACCGCTACCAAGCCAACGGGCGAGACTCCGTTCTTCCTCGTCTATAGAGCTGAAGCAGTCCTCCCTCACGAGGTCAAGCATCGCTCCACGCGGGTTCTGGCGTTCGACAAAACGCAGCAGGACGCCATGCGGGGGATGGATCTCATGCTGGGGGAGGAACGTCGACCGAAGCTGCATTAAGGGCGGCAAGGTACCAGCAAGCGCTGCGGCGTTACCACTGCCGCAACATTCGCTCCAGGACGCTCGAGACGGGTGACTTGGTCCTGAGGTGGGTCCTCTCCAGGGAAGGGTTGCACAAGCTTTCACCCATGTGGGAGGGCCCGTTCAGGGTCGTCCACATCTCCAGGCCCGGTGTCGTGCGCCTGGAGACGCAAGAAGGGACACCTATCCAAAACACCTGGAACATCCAGCTCCTCCGGAAGTTCTACCCATGAAGCAAGGCCCAGAGCCTGTGAAGAAAGGCCCAGAGCCTGTGAAGAAGGCCCGGTGCATGTGAAGAATCGCCACCCGTGACACTCTCACGTAATAATGAGTTGGGGTTGTACACGCCCCGGAGTCTCAGGAGCGCCGGCCTCAGGCCCTGGGGCTCCCTCCCACGCCTAGTGGATATCACTTAGCTCCGCGCTGGTGAGAAGACTTGAAGACTAGATTAGGTGCCGGACGCGGCTTTTCATTTGCTTTCCGTAGTTGGCTCGCTTCTCCTTAATCAAGTTTGCCTTTTGTGTTCCTTGCTGATTTAGTTCCTTCGCCTTTTACCGCATTTTTCGGCTCTGGTTTGCTCATGATCTCTCTCTCTCTCTCGCATACCTCGCGAGGGGGCTAGGCAGGTGCCCTCGCGAGCATTTTTTCTCTCTGCCTTCTCGCGAGTCACCCTCGTTCGAGCCTGAAAGCTAGAACATCTGTCCTAATCCGTGCCCCTCGGGTACCGCGATGCAAAGCGCCAAGTCAAGGTTTGGGTGAACGGCAAATCCCCTAGCGCACCCGCTAACAATTTTTTTGCAGTTTCTGAGCAAACGCAGGCACCTCATGAAGGAAAGGGCATCCCAAACGCACCAGGAAGGCATCTTGTGAAGGAAAGGGCGTCCCAAACGCACCAGGTTAAGTTATCTTTGCGTAAAATAACAACATGGCATGGGAATAACATGCACGTTGCATTAACCAAGAACCATAGTTTGATACACGCCCCTCTAGGCCCATACTGGTTTCATTTTCTGATGCGGGAAAAAGGAAAAAAGCGAAACAAAGTGGTGTTTCAGCAATCCGCGGAGGCAGGCCCTTGGTGACGCCCCGAGCCTAGCCAGACCCCTCCTCGTGCTTCACGAAGGCGCGACGGCGAGATGACCCGCTGCCTCCTTCGAAGCGGGCGCGGTGGCGCGGCGGCTGGTTGTAGCCACCGCTGCTGGAGCTGTCACCGGAGGAAGTGCCGCCGTAGCTGTAAGAGACGCGGTCGCCGCCGAGGACAGGCTCGCCCTCATCCTTGTCGCGACCGTCGCCAAGGCCGAGCACCTCCTCACCGTCGTTCGTCTCGGAGCAGCACCCGGCACGGCGACCATCTTCCCCGAACATCCTCACGTAGAGGGTCGACCCACCGTCATACCTGAAGTGGAGCGTGCACCGCCTGCCCAGGCCGCGCGCACGGGCGAACGTCTGCCAGCCGCGGGCCAGGGCTATGTTGCCCGTGGAGGAAGTCTCGACTGCGACCCAGGAGGCCTTGCTGCAGCAACCATCCGCCTGCAACCAGAGCCCGCCTGGACTAGGGGCCGACAGTTCATCGACAAAGAAGCGCGGAAGCTAGAGCCAGTTGCCGGCCGGGTTCTCCGACCAAACAACGAACTCCGGCGACACCTCTGCTGAATGGAAGCGTGGGCGGGGAGGCCGCGCCACCATCGCGCGCCTCCCCTCGTCAGCTGGACCGCCATGGTTGGGACGGTCCCCTCCGCGTGCCGCGGTGCCGCCTCGATGGTGGGCCACAATGGGGGTCGCAGCGTGCTTGCGCGGACGGCCGCGACCACGCTTGGGCGTCGGGGAACCGGGGCCCTCGCGAGGGGCCTTCCCCTTCTCGGCGGCAGAGAACTTCCTTCGTGGCGCCATCGGAGGCGCTGTAAGCAATGAAGCAAAGAAGAAGCGAGCAAGCGAGGAAGAGATGGGCAACGGGGGCTCCGCCCCCTCCCCATTTATAGCTAGAGAAGGCCAACCGGCTTCTCCCACGATCGCAGGTAATAATGGTTTCCCTTGCATGTCGCAGGGACTTGTCAAGTCATGCAGTCGTCGAGGCAGCGTGGGGAAGCGGAGACGCCCACGTCCAATCAACTGCCACGCGTCAACCGAGGCTGCAAGCTTTTGGGGCCCGCGGTGCTCCGAACTTGACCCTTGGCTTCGCCGCGAAGCCAAGCCCGCACGCACCTTGGGCCCGGGAGCTACTGTCGGTGTTCTGGGAACGGGGGCCCCCAGACCTGCCTGTCTGCGGCCCACGGCGTGGCTGAGCCAGCAGGACGAACGGCCCATCTTCGTCAACAAGGCACCCAAGACCCTCGCGAGGGTCCAAGCCTCGTGAGGCGGATGACACAAGACCTCCTCTGGAGTTGTCGAGCCAGGCAGGCTCACGAGGAGCGGAGATATCAAGGCAGGGTAAAACCTCACGAGGCTCTCGTGACGTGAGCCATGATGATCGACACCAGGCGGGCGCCAGCGCGCGCAGCGTCCTTGTTTCCTCTTTGGTGTAAGGGAGGCAAGCCCAGCCGTGGGGTACCGAGGCCTCAGGCAAAGGTTGCCATTTTGGTGCAACAAGACCAAGACCATGGACTGCAAGACGGAGGTCATCGTGGAGCCCAAGACGGCGTCACCCCAGAGCTTTTCGCAGGTGAAGACCACTTTTGTCAGGATAGCTTATACTAGTTGCCCCCCTTCGAATTAGCCCGCCATTGTTGGCTCCCTTCCCGCTCAATATTTGGGAAGAGGACCAGGGCCTCTATAAATAGGACTAGACACCATAGTAGGGGGGCTCATCAGACCTAGAGGGACACACAAGTCCGAAAGCACAAGAACACCTCAACCTCAGGAGGTTGTTCTTCCCCTTGTACTATTCATCATCAGCCCAAGAGGCAATCCACCACCACCACACTGGAGTAGGGTATTACACCACAACGGTGGGACGAACCAGTATAAACCCCGTGTCTTTATGTGTTGTGAGTTCGTCGAGTTCGTCCGCCAGATCTTAGCGAGCTAGAGCGTAGATCGGTAGGAGGGAGAGACTTTGCGCGCACCCCAGTGTTCGAACCTTAAGGGTTTGCCGGAACCCCACATTCGACAAAAGCGCATGAAGAAACTCCATGTTGATGGGCTTTTGGAATCACTTGATTATGAATCACTTGATGCTTGTGAACCATGCCTCATGGGCAAGATGACTAAGACTCCATTCTCCGGAACAATGGAGCGAGCAACTGACTTATTGGAAATAATACATACTGATGTACGCGGTCCAATGAGTGTTGAGGCTCGCGGCGGGTATCGTTATTTTCTGACCTTCACAGATGATTTGAGCAGATATGGGTATATCTACTTGATGAAACATAAGTCTGAAACATTTGAAAATTTTAGGGAATTTCAGATTGAAGTGGAAAATCATCGTAACAAGAAAATAAAGTTTCTACGATCTGATCGTGGAGGTGAATATTTGAGTTATGTGTTTGGTCTTCATGTGAAACAATGTGGATTAGTTTCACAACTCACGCCACCTGGAACACCGCGGCGTAATGGTGTGTCCGAAAGTCGTAACCGTACTTTATTAGATATGGTGCGATCTACGATGTCTCTTACTGATTTACCGCTATCGTTTTGGGGTTATGCTTTAGAGACGGTTGCATTCACGTTAAATAGGGCACCATCTAAATCCATTGAGACAACACCATATGAACTATGGTTTTGCAAGAAACCTAAGCTGTCGTTTCTTAAAGTTTGGGGCTGCGATGCTTCAACCTGATAAACTCGAACCCAAATCGGAGAAATGTGTTTTCATAGGATACCCAAAGGAAATTGTTGGGTACACCTTCTATCACAGATCCGAAGGAAAGATATTCGTTGCTAAGGATGGATCCTTTCTAGAGAAGGAGTTTCTCTCGAAAGAAGTGAGTGGGAGGAAAGTAGAACTTGATGAGGTAATTGTACCTTCTCCCTTATCGGAAAGTAGTTCATCACAGAAATCAGTTCCAGTGATTCCTACACCAATCAGTGTGGAAGTTAATGATGATGATCATGAAACTTCTGATCAAGTTATTACTGAACCTCGTAGGTCAACCAGAGTATGATCCACACCAGAGTGGTACGGTAATCCTGTTCTGTAGGTCATCTTACTTGACCATGACGAACCTACGAACTATGAGGAAGAGATGATGAGCCCAGATTCCGCAAAATGGCTTGAGGCCATGAAATCTGAGATGGGATCCATGTATGAGAACAAAGTGTGGACTTTGGTTGACTTGCCCGATTATCGGCAAGCAATAGAGAATAAATGGATCTTCAAGAATAAGACTGACACTGACGATAATGTTACTATCTACAAAGCTCGACTTGTTGCGAAAGGTTTTCGACAAGTTCAAGGAGTTGACTACGATGAGACCTTTTCACCCATAGCGATGCTTAAGTCTGTCCGAATCATGTTAGTAATTGCCGCATTTTATGATTATGAAATTTGGCAAATGGATGTCAAAATTGCATTCCTTAATGGATATTTAAAAAAAAGTTGTATATGATGCAACTAGAAGGTTTTGTCAATCCAAAAGGTGCAAACAAAGTGTGCAAGCTCCAGCGATCCATTTATGGACTGGTGCAAACCTCTCGGAGTTGGAATATACGCTTTGATAGTGTGATCAAAGCATATGGTTTTATACAGACTTTTGGAGAAGCATGTATTTACAAGAAAGTGAGTGGGAGCTCTGTAGCATTTCTAATATTATATGTGGATGACATATTATTGATTGGAAATAATATAGAATTTCTGGATAGCATAAAAGGATACTTGAATAAGAATTTTTCAATGAAAGACCTCGGTGAAGCTGCTTATATATTGGGCATCAAGATCTATAGAGATAGATCAAGACGCTTAATTGGACTTTCACAAAGCACATACCTTGATAAATTTTTGAAGAAGTTCAAAATGGATCATTCAAAGAAAGGGTTCTTGCCTGTGTTGCAAGGTGTGAAGTTGAGTCAGACTCAATGCCCGACCACTTCAGAAGATAGAGAGAAAATGAAAGTCATTCCCTATACCTCAGCCATAGGTTCTATCATGTATGCAATGATGTGTACCAGATATGATGTGTGCCTTGCTATAAGTTGAGCAGGGAGGTACCAAAGTAATTCAGGAGTGGATCACTGGACATCGGTCAAGAACATCCTCAAATACCTGAAAAGGACTAAGGATATATTTCTCGTTTATGGAGATGACAAAGAGCTCGTCGTAAATGGTTACGTCGATGCAAGCTTTGACACTGATCCGGATGACTCCAAGTCATAAACCGGATACATATTTATATTGAATGGTGAAGCTCTCAGTTGGTGCAGTTCCAAGTAGAGCGTCGTGACACGATCTACGTGTGAAGCGGAGTACATAGCTGTTTCGAAAGCAGCAAATGAAGGAGTCTGGATGAAGGAGTTCATATCCGATCTAGATGTAATACCTAGTGCATCGGGTCCAATGAAAATCTTTTGTGACAATACTAGAGCAATTTCCTTGGCGAAGGAATCCAGATTTCACAAGAGAACCAAACACATCAAGAGACGCTTCAATTCCATCCGCGATCAAGTCAAGGAGGGAGACATAGAGATTTGCAAGATACATACGGATCTGAATGTTGCCGACCCGTTGACTAAGCCTCTCTCACGAGCAAAACATGATCAGCACCAAGACTCCGTGGGTGTTAGAATCATTACTATGTAATCTAGATTATTGACTCTAGTGCAAGTGGGAGACTGAAGGAAATATGCCCTAGAGGCAATAATAAAGTTGTTGTTTATATTTCCTTATATCATGGTAATTTTTTATTATTCATGCTAGAATTGTATTAACCGGAAACTTAGTACATGTGTGAATACATAGACAAACAGAGTGTCCCTAGTATGTCTCTACTTGACTAGCTCGTTAATCAAAGATGGTTAAGTTTCCTAACCATAGACATGTGTTGTCATTTGATGAACGAGATCACATCATTAGAGAATGATGTGATGGACAAGACACATCCGTTAGCTTAGCATAATGCTCGTTTATTTTTATTGCTATTGCTTTCTTCATGACTTATACATGTTCTTCTGACTATGAGTTATGCAACTCCCGAGTACCGAAGGAACACCTTCTGTGCTATCAAACGTCACAACGTAACTGGGTGATTATAAAGATGCTCTACACGTGTCACCGATGGTGTTTGTTGAGTTGGCATAGATCGAGATTAGGATTTGTCACTCCGTCTATCAGAGAGGTATCTATGGGCCCTCTCGGTAATGCACATCACTATGAGCCTTGCAAGCAATGTGACTAATGAGTTAGTCACAGGATGATGCATTACGGAACGAGTAAAGAGACTTGCCGGTGACGAGATTGAACTAGGTATGATGATACCGATGATCAAATTTCGGGCAAGTAACATACCGATGACAAAGGATACAACGTATGTTGTTATGCGGTTTGACCGATAAAGATCTTTGTAGAATATGTAGGAGCCAATATGAGCATTCAGGTTCCGCTATTGGTTATTGACCGGAGATGTGTCTCGGTTATGTTGACATAGTTCTCGACCCCGTAGGGTCCGCACGCTTAACGTTCGATGACGATTTGTATTATGAGTTATGTGATTTGATGATCGAAGTTTGTTCGGAGTCTTCGATGAGATGTCGGACATGACGAGGAGTCTCGAAATGGCCGAGAGGTAAATATTGATATATTGGAAGGTTATATTCAGACACCGGAATGGTTCCGAAGTGTTTCGGGTATTTACCGGAGTACCGGGAGGTTACCGAAACCCCCGACAAAGTAATGGGCCTTAATGGGCTTTAGTGGAAAGGAGAGAAGGGCCTCAAGGGATGGCCGCGCGCCCCCCCCCAAGGGGTGGTCCAAATTGGACTAGGAGGGGGTGGCGCCCCCCTCCTCCCTTCTCCCCTCTTCCTCCTTCCCGCCTTCTCCTAGTTGGAATAGGAAAGGGGGGCCGAATCCTACTTGGACAGGGAGTCCAAGTAGGACTCCCCCCTATGGCGCGCCCCCCTTGGGCCGGCCTCCTCTCCCCCCTCCTTTATATACGTGGAAGGGGGGCACCCCAAAGGCACACCAAGTCTCTTCTCTTAGCCGTGTGCGGTGCCCCCCTCCACAGTTACACACCTCGATCATATCGTCATAGTGCTAAGGCGAAGCCCTGCGCTGGTAACTTCATCATCACTGTCAACACGCCGTCGTGCTGAGAAACTCTCCCTCGTCCTCAACTGGATCAAGAGCTCAAGGGACGTCATCGAGTTGAACGTGTGCTGAACGCGGAGGTGTCGTACGTTCGATGCTAGGATCGGTTGAATCGCGAAGACATTCGACTACATCAATTGCGTTACTAAACGCTTCCTCTTTCGGTCTACGAGGATGCGTGGACACACTCTCACCTCTCGTTGCTATGCATCCCCTAGATAGATCTTGCATTATTGTAGGAAAATTTTGAAATACTGTGTTCCCTGACAAAAATCCCTCACAAACATCATGATTGCATGTATAATTTACACAAGATGATCATCGAAGATGAGAGGGATTTGAACTTGAGTTTTATTATGATAATGTCAGTAGCCGTGTGAAGCCTGCCAGGGATGCAGATGAGATCACTGCATTTCTTGACACCTACCAGAAGATCGACAACAGTGCTTCACACTACCAACTCCGTGATGAGTTTAGAGGACCTGCTCTGCTGGACGTCTTGCGGTACCGCCAAAAAATATAGGTGGCGCATAAACGAAATTTGCGAGATAGGGCTTTGCGGGGTCTGCTAGAGATGCTCGCTAGAGATGCTCTAAACTAGGAGCGCGGATGGATCACCTTCACCCAGTCCGCTTACGCCGACAAGCTGCTCGAAAGAGACGGCATGGCATGCTGCAATGCAACATACACGCCGTTGGATGCGCGTTGTCAGCTCAACAAGGACAACGAGCTAACGTTTGTGGACGCGACATTTTACTTCAGTGTCATGGAGAACCTTAGGTACATCGTCCACGGACACCCTAACATCGCATTCGCTGTAGGATTCTTGAGACAGTTCATGGAGGCACCGGCAAGTGATCATCTCGCGAGTGTAAGTACCTGCTTCGCTACATTGTGGCACACTGATACGAGATTGCCTCGAGAAGGGCATGGCGGCCATGGAGTCCATCAGAACGGAGGAGCAGAAGGTGGACATTCTGACCAAGTCCCTCAAGCCATGTTCGGTTCCAAGAGTTGCACGACAAGGTGAGAATCGTTGACACAAAGCTCCTTTGACAAGGTTCACAGGGAGAATGTTGCATTAAACCCTGTCTAGGGGAGTTTGACGGAGCACAGGAGAAAAATCTTGCCATGACAGCCCAAATTCGCTAGCACGACACTGTTAGAATAAATCCGAGATCACTGTCGACCATTCGAGGGCCAAGCAATCGCACGAGCATGACACCAAGATTTGTTAATGAGGTTCATCATCATGGCTACATCCTCGGGGTCTAACTACAGGCGCTCCTCCTCATGACACAACTATAATATTACACCCTAACTGCCCGAGCGCCGGCACATGCCGCCAGTTCCCCCGCGTGTCTATGCTATTATGTTGACATAGATTATATCGTGTGTCTACCCTCACTATATATGATAGACCTGGGATACAGGTGTCCTATGAGGACACGCCTTCATATCCTATCTAAACACAATACTACTCAGAGTCCAACTGTAACCTACCTTGTACACAATATTCGACACAACTCTAACAAACTTCACCTTGGCGAATTCTCCACCACCTTGAATTCGTCCATGCATCAAACTTCCATGTACATTGAACTTGAGCTTATCCCATAAGTACTGCTGCTACTCCAAAGACTCCAAGTGACTCCACCTGCAACTTGTAGACCCTCCTTTTCTTGAGCACAGTCAACACTCGAGTGAAATTAAGTTTCTTGTTACTCTAGTTTGTGCTCTCAACTTTCAGAGTATCCGTCCAACGCCATCACACACTGATCACTGACCTGCATGAAAATGAACAACTCACATATTGGGTGTCACATATAAAAGTTACTTTAACTCAACATCACCGCTCCTTTCTTGACCGCCTCTTGAAGAAATTTCACCATCGCTTGTAATCAACCCGAGTCAAATTCGTAGTTGTTTCACCACATGTATGACCACCAGAGCCCTGGTCCGTCTTCATGTCCCGTGCATACCGCACGCCTCGCCTCTATTACCGCGTCGAGCCTCCGCTGTCCCGGTCGAGTCTCAAGGGTCGCAAATTCACACCACTCAACCCCCATTGCAGAGTACTATCGATCATCACCGACCGATGACGAGTTTCACGCTTCTATCAGACCACTGAGCTCCAGTCTGAACTGTGTGCCTCTCGCTTTTTCCCTGCTGAAATAGGCTTCGATTCTCTGGATCCTTACACCGAAGCCCCTCAATCCAATTTCACCTTCAACATGACTCCATGGTAGATGATCAGTCCACCCTCGCGCCCCGTCGACTTCAAGCTCTCATATGCGCACCATCTTGAATCAACCCTGCGTCATAGTCTTGTTGAAGCCGCACAAGCCCTCGGGCCTGCGCCCCGTGTTTCCATGCCCAAAAGTCGGTCACCATCAGCATCACGCTCCCATGTCGTTGTCACCGATCCCACCATCGTCTTCTGTTCCAACCGACATTCATGTCGATCCGTCAGACTGTCAAGTCCGACCCAGCCGACTTATACGACTGCATGACACGCTCAAGGCTCCCAAATCATCTTCCGCGAATTTTCATCCGTCACATGATAATTTCATCTTAACTTGCATGACTTCCCGCAACACCTTCAAGCATACCTGTCGCGCCAACAATCTTTCACACATGGCTATCATAACCCAAGGTTTTCACTTTCTTTAAATTTCTTCACCTCAAATTTGATGGCCGGTGACGTCATGATTCTTCATACGACTCACGCTGAGAAAAATTATCCGATTCCTCTCACGTGATGCCCAAGTACACAAGCAAATATGTACTGCTAGCAAATTCCAACGAAAAACAACCTTGGTCTTCACGTGTGTAGCTCCATGGCACTCAACTCCCGATGCTAGTGCTGCGTGTCAATGTCTCCTGCTAAATCCGATGGATGCCAACGTGGTTGAATTTTTTCCATCGCCAAATTGATCTGTCCCCTGCCTTCGTCTGCGTCGTATACGAGGACCCCCGGTCCTCTTTTTGGTCTAAAACAAATCTTGTATGAAACCTTTCCAGTTTTTTTTTAACACAGACGTAAAGCGCTCACATACATGCGTATACATTCACCATTACAAATGCACACATGTACACCCTACTCTTATAAGCATCTTCAAAAGACTGAGCCGGTATATTATCTTGAAATTTCGAACACGTCGTAGACACCTCGTCGTCGATGAAAACGTCTCCACCCATTGAATACGCATTACAGAAAATCCTAAAATAAATCCAAAAACAAATGCGAGCACCAAGATTTAAACACTGATGGACTGAGAATATCACAGTTCCTTTAACCATTCAATCACATGTTGGTTAGCTCAAATCTTTTCAGCTGTGAGTCCATCTGTGTATGCTCAAGCCCATCTGTGTATGCTCAAGCCGCCGCTGCTATTGAGCGCTGCCCACGTATGGGCCACACGCGGCTAATCACCACGAACAAACAGGCCTCCACGCGCTAGCCGGCTGTACCGCCGCCACACGCTACTGTTGCTCACATCTCGCCGAGTCAACACATGAACCGATGACCGATCGAACTCGCCCGATCTGCCGAATCGACCGCAGGACCTGCTGCTACAAGGCCGCAACTCACTGCAAGGCATCCAACCATGCAACTGCTTCTTCATTCTCTAGATCAATCAAACATCCACCCCGTAACCTAGCTCATGATACGATTTGTTAGAATAAATCCAAGATCATCGTTGATCATCCGAGAACCAAACAATCACACAACAAGGTTCACTATCATGCCTACATCCCCGGAGCCTGACTACGGACGCTCCTCCCAATGACATGGTTACAATACCGCACCCTGGCTGCCCGGCCACCGGCACACGCCATAATATTTGACACAACTCTAACACAGCCTTTTCCCATTTCGTTTTCTGGTAGTGATTTCTTTGCAAAGTCTGTTAGCTCATGGTTGGAAAAGGCGGTATGTGCACTCCCCTGCGACATTGTAGGATGCCTAGCAGCACCTTGGATCGTGGGATGGCATGGTTGGTGGTGGAGCAAGAGCTACGACATGATTTCCTTTTTGAACAGAAGAATAAAAGGGTGAAGAAGGAGCAGAAAAGATGCGATGTTTATGCAACGAAAAATAAATTCAGTGTGTCTTGCTCCCTCTTTGTTTCTCTCGTTCGTTAGTTCAAGGTTCAGGGTGACACCAGATTCAGTGCATTGCATGTCATGCCAGGTGAAACCAGTGCCGTTGCAATTTGATCAACCAAAAATAAAAGTATATAGATGAACAACCAGGTCACAATTTGGCGGTGTGGGTTGGAGATCTGCAGTTGAATGCTACCGATGCTACATCGCGACTAGTTAATTGCTTACTTGCCACCAGCCGATCCGTCTTGGGGCCTGGAGTACGTAACGTAACGTGCGTGATCCCCGCCCCCGGTGAAGTCAAACTCTTCCTCCCAGGCCCGGTCCTGAGATTTTAGGGGCCCAGGGCAAGTCAAAAATCCAAGGCCCCCCAAAAAAGGGACAATAATATATATTTTTTACAACTAATATTGGTATTTACACTTAAGTGCATTCAATTTTGGTATTTACAACTAATATTTTTTACATAGGATTTGTCTAGGGCACATCTAGATGTGCTTTAGCAAAACTGTTTTACATATTATCCTAAGTTTCTTCTAAAATCCTGCTGGCCATCCACGTCCTAGTGGTAAGGCTATGATTTGCATCATTGCATGGCAAGAAATCACTCATTCTTCTATTGGGGATAGACATATGCATGAAGAGGAAAAAAAACTCCTAACGTTAGACATCCATTGATCCCGTAAAACATCGAGAAAACCCAGCTACGCAGCACCGAACAAGGTTAAATGACAATGAATAGATGATGAGGGCAGTGTAAATAATAGGGAAATAGTAAGATGATATACCTCAGAACAATCACATCGGCTGATAGGCGTTCATGATTACGCGCTCCACAACAACATGATGTGGACGGAGGCACTCGGCGATGTACTCCCAGCGCCTGCAAAGTGGATAACGGACGGGCTCGGCGCTATCAATCGCCATGGCCTGACGATGTGCGTGTGAGTCCTGCGTGGCCACGCCCAGCTACGACTCACACTCGCACGCCGCCGGCAGATAGTACTCCTATATGATGTTCGGGACCAGGTCGCCGGAGTATTCTCTAGTAGCGGGATCTGAAGTTCGGGGCCAAGAAAAAGGGAATAGGGAGTGAATTAGGGATCCGATCTCACATCTGACGAGTTACAATCGTGTTGATTGTACGACGTGATTGCGTGCATACAATATGGGCCTTATTTCGTTTCGGGAGATGGAAGTAATGAATTACTGATTGCGTCCTTGTCTAGTTTTTTTAGGCTTTCATTTCACTTTTTGCGGTGAGCCTAGGTTTTCCTTTATGGAGCCAATTTCGTCCTGGGGAAGATACGGGCCTATGGGCCACCTGCGTACAGCATGCATGTCTGGGAGGGGGCCCCTAGATGTTGGGGGGCCGGGGCGGCCGCCCCCCCTGCCCCCCCCCACCCACCAGGGCCGGGCCTGCTTCCTCCTCCAGTGAGCGGCTCATGAGCCAAGTAAGCACTCGTGCGGATGATGTTGCCTGCGGTGATGGAGACATGGCATGATGGCATTGGCAGCACTATGGTAGAGGGTAGGCGGCATCTTCTCCGATGAGCTAGCGTTTCGCCAACACATCACATGGAAGAAGCTGGTCCTGCTACAGCTCTGCAGTGGCATCTTCTTCTTCCTCCTCCTGCTCTTCCTCGAAGGAGCAGAAAGAAAATTGGACGGCGCATGAATGGAACATCTCGAGGTCGCAACGGGTGCTAGATGCTGTCAGCGCGGCAGCACAGCCCGGATGTGAGGTCAACTGCTCACCGGTCACAGCAATGCACGGGTGGTTTGCCGCCAATAATCCAGATTGAGATAGATACCAAATACTTGCAAGGCAGCAGGCAGGTGAAACATGCCAGCGACGCCGCACGAGGAGTGATGAGAAACCAGATAAACAGGTTCCGCGTTGGAGCCTGGAGAGGTGAAGCCAACCGTCCTTCGACTAGCAAAGGTACAGCTCACCGGCCTCATGATCTGGGTCTAAACGCCCGTGCAGACGAGCTTGCCCCCGATAATGGAGGCACGATTGCCTTGTAACTTGTAACCTCACTTAGAGAGATGCTGCCTGCTGCAGATGGCTGGGGACATTGAAGAAGCACAGCACTCCATCGTCGATGAGATTCTTCTTGTCTATAATGTCAGCGAAACCGTGGTATCTTCTCTATGCGGTGGCGTGTTCATGGTTGAGGCCCCAATGGCTCTTGTAGTGTTAGGGATGGTGTAGCTGCGCTCAGCGCCTATGTACTGAGTTATTGGTGATCTTTGCTTTATATATTGTTAGACTGTATATGTATACGTAGACTTATTCATATGTAGACTTGTGTATACACCTTGTACTTGTACCCTTTGGTACTTATATATAATGAGATAGCCGCACCCCCTTAGGGTGTCGAGTAGTTGCCCAATATTCTCGTTTAACATGGTATCAGACTAGGGTTTTGTGTCTTCCGGTGCACCTCCTAGCGCCGCCGCCGCAATGGCATCATCCAACTCCGCCGCCGCCCCGGCCGCCTCCACCGCCGTCGCGTCGATCGCCCCCTCGTCGCCCTTCCTTGTGTCGCCCCCGCTCGCCACCACCTGGCGGCAGCCTCCGCCGCCCGGCAGACCCCCCGCGGGCCCTCTGGTCGAGCAGGGCGGGCAGGGCAATCTGCAGTCGCCAATCACCACAAGCGGCGCTACTCCATCGACCATCGCTTTGGCGCCGCCGCCTTTTCGCGGCCCTGCACCGACTGCTTATGGGGTGGCTCCCCCTCAGCCCTACGGCGCCCCTCCTCCCTACGGCGCCTCTCAACCCTATGGCGCCCCTCAGCCTTATGGCCTCCCCCAGCCCTACGCCCCGTGGTACGGCGCCCCTACGGCGCCACGCCACCGCTGCCCCCTGCCTAGCCGGCGTCATCCTACGGGTCGGCGCTTTCGTCGTCTCAGGTGGCTCCATCGCACCTGCAGCCCTATGGGGCGGCTTACGGTGCTGCGCCCGCCGTGTCCTCGGGGGTCCTGCACGGTCCGGTCGATGCCCCGGCTGCCCCTGGCTATGAGGCATCCTTGGCGCTTGCTCCTCACGTTGATGATCCGATGATGGGCCTTCATGCGACACCGACACATGCTCCTGCGGGTTATGCTCCGGCGCCATCGCCGTTCTACTTCTCGCATCTCCTTCCGATGAAGCTTACGTCGGACAACTACTTGTCATGGCGGGCTCAGGTGCTACCCCTCCTCCGAAGTCGCTACTTGGAGGGCTATGTTGATGGCTCCATCCCCTGTCCGCCGCCGTATCATCCGGCTCATCATGTGTGGGTGGCTCAAGACCAGGCGATACTTTCTGCCATTCAGTCCTCGCTCACTCCGAGCGTATCGTCGCTTGTCATCTTCGCCGCGACATCTCGGGATGCTTGGTCTGCGCTTCACAGCAGCTTTGCCTCTCAATCTCAGGCGCGTGCTCACTCTATCCGCACTGAGTTGGGGGAGACCAAACTTGATGGCCTCACTATCACGGAGTACTTCAACAAGATGTCCGGTCTTGCCGATACGTTGGCCTCAATTGGCCAGCCCCTTGGAGATGAGGATTTCACCACCCATGTGCTCAATGGCCTCGATGATGACTATGATAATCTCATTGAGAACGTCCATGGTCGCGAGGTGCCTATTCCGCCACGGGAACTGTATGTGCGTCTCCTAGGTCGCGAACAGCGCATCAAAGCACATCGAACTGCTCCGAGTTTTGCCTCCACTAATGCCGCGACCCGCGGCAAACCACAGAAGCTGTCGCTCCCTGCCAAGCCGACGGCTCCATCTCAGCAGACTTCGCGTGGCACCGCGCCTTCCATCACAGGCGGATCGCGGCCAGTGGCTTGCTGCCCTTGTTGCGGCGCTCAGCAGGCCTGCCAAATGTGTGGTATTGAGCGCCACATAGCTTCTCGCTGTCATCGCCGCTACAAACAAGATTTCCTTGGCCTAGGCAACAATGGCAAAGGGAATGAAAAACAGGCGGCCGCTGCGGTAGTGAGTCATGAGCACGGACGCACTCCATCCTACTCGATTGATCCTACATGGTACATGGACACAGGAGCTACGAACCACCTCACCAACGACATGGGCAAGCTCTCCACTCAGGAGCCATATCGCGGCCATGATCAGGTACACACCGCCAATGGAGCAGGTATGCGCATCTCCCATGTTGGTCAGGCATTCCTTCTTGCACACAATTCGCGAAAACTGCATCTTTCTAATGTTCTTCGTATTTCCACTTCTTCACGTAGTTTGTTGTCTGTTCCACAACTTACTCGTGATAATAATGTCCTTGCTGAGTTTCACCCTTTTCGTTTCTTTATCAAGGATCGGGACACGAGGGCCGTTCTGCTTAGCGGTCGTCTTCGTCGTGGCTTGTATGCACTTGACGCGCCGACCGCACCTCCTATGCAGTTTTCTCCTCAGGCGTTCAGTGGTGTTCGTGTGTCACCTACACATTGGCATGCGCGCCTTGGTCATCCCGCTACTCCCATAGTTTGTCATGTGTTGCATCGTCATGAACTACCGGTTGTGTCAAATAAATCTGCTGAAACTATTTGTGATGCCTGTCGGCAGGGCAAGAGTCATCAACTCCCATTTTCAGAGTCTAGTCGTGTTGTGAAACATCCTCTTGAACTTGTGTTTTCCGATGTATGGGGTCATGCCCAAACGCCTGTCAGTGGCCACAATTATTACGTCAGTTTCATTGATGCTTATAGTCGGTTTACTTGGCTTTATCTTATTAAGAAAAAATCTGATGCGTTTGATGTTTTTATACAGTTTCAAGCACATGTTGAGCGTCTCCTTAACCAGAAAATTATCCATGTTCAAACCGACTGGGGGGGTGAATATCACAACCTCAACTCGTTCTTTAACAAACTTGGGATTGCACATCGTGTGTCTTGTCCTCATAGACATCAGCAGAATGGGACTGCTGAACGCAAGCATCGTCATCTTGTCGAAACTGGCATTATTTTATCAGCTCATGCCTCCGTACCTTTTAGGTTCTGGAGTGATGCCTTCTCCACTGCCTGTTTTTTGATCAATGGGCTGCCCTCACGACTACTGAATATGAAAACTCCGCTTGAACTCTTGCTCAATGAAATCCCAGACTACACATTTCTCAAAGTCTTCGGGTGTGCATGTTGGCCTCATTTGCATCCATATAACAAACATAAGCTAGAGTTTCGGTCGAAAAAGTGTGTTTTTCTTGGGTATAGTTCCCTTCACAAAGGGTACAAATGCCTACATGTTCCCACCAATCACGTCTACATTTCTCGTGACGTTGTATTTGATGAGAATGTGTTCCCCTTTCATGCACTTCCGAACATCTCTATCACTCCTATGCCAGCCGTTTCTTCTACCACACCTACGCCTGATCAATTTGTGGATATTGCACATGCTCCTGTGTTGCTTCCTAACCATGATGTAGGTGTTGGACGTGGTGCTCGTCTTGAGCTCCTTGAGGAACAGGCACCAACGCATGCTCCGAATCCGGAGGTTGATCGTGTGCATGGGGCATGCATACCGGGCAGTACCCAGCAACCCACGGGAGCTGCACCCGTAGCCGCCTCGCGGGCATCGCCCCCGTCCTCGCCCGCCTTGCGGGCGTCGCCCGAGCCTGCTTCGCGGGTGGTTTCTCCTGGGCCGGTCGCTTCCTCTCCTGGCCCAGGGGCTGCCTCACACGCGCCGGCTTCAGCTCCCGATGGGCCGGCCTCGCCGGGCCCAACACTGCCTGCCTCTCCAGCGCCAGACGGCTCTGGCGTGAGCCTGGAGGACTCGGCCTCGCCTCTGTCGTCACCTGCATCAAGCCCGAAGCTGCAACCACAGCCTGCTGCTCTTCGACCTCGCACACGCAGCCAGACAGGTGTCTTTCAGCCAAAGATCCGAACCGATGGGACTGTAGCGTGGCTCGCCGTGTGCATGGCTCATGCTGCTGAGGATCCTACTGCCGAGCCTCGACATTTTCAGGCTGCACTAGGCATTCCTCACTGGCGTGTCGCGATGGAACAGGAGTTTCAGGCTGCTGAAGAACGACACCTGGCAGCTTGTTCCCCCAGTATCTGGGGTCAATATCATTGATTCGAAGTGGGTGTTTAAAGTCAAGAGACATGCTGATGGCTCCATCGAGCGTTACAAAGCAAGGCTAGTGGCTAAGGGCTTCAAACAGAGGTATGGTCTTGATTATGAAGACACGTTCAGTCCAGTTATCAAGCCCACTACCATTCGTTTGTTGCTGTCCCTTGCTGTTACTCGAGGATGGTTTCTCCATCAACTTGATGTGCAGAATGCTTTCTTGCATGGAGTCCTGGAGGAGGAGGTTTATATGCGTCAGCCGCCAGGGTTTGTGGATCCTGCGCGTCCTCATCATCTCTGTCGTCTTTTTAAGGCACTCTATGGGCTTAAGCAGGCTCCCCGTGCCTGGCACGCACGTCTCGGCTCTGTTCTGAGGGCGCTTGGGTTTATTCCCTCCACTGCTGACACATCGTTGTTTCTTCTTCAGCGTCCTGAGGTTACGATGTATTTACTGGTCTATGTTGATGATATCATCCTCATCAGTTCCTCAGATGTTGCGGCAGACCGTCTTGTGTCTGCGTTAAGTGGTGATTTTGCTGTCAAGGATCTAGGTGCTCTGCACTTCTTCCTTGGTCTGGAGGTGTCACGGTCTTCTGTTGGGGTAACTCTTACTCAAAAGAAGTATTCTCTGGATTTGTTGCGTCGTGCTGGTATGCTGAAGTGTAAACCTGCCAGTACTCCGATGTCTGCCACTGATCGGTTGTCTGCTCTTGATGGAGACCCTCTCTCACCTGATGATGCCACTGAGTACCACAGTCTTGTTGGAGGTCTGCAGTATCTTACTATCACCAGACCAGATGTCTCTTATGCAGTCAATCGTGTCTGTCAGTTTCTCCATGCACCCAGGACATCTCATTGGTCAGCTGTGAAGCGTATCCTGCGTTATATCTGTCTCACTACGTCTTATGGTTTGCTCCTCCAACCGGCGCCGTCTTATGAGATCTCAGCCTTTTCAGATGCAGACTGGGCTGGTAGTCCTGATGACCGGCGATCCACGGGGGGGTGGGGGGGGGGGGGGGGCGGTGTTTTAGTTCTGGGGGGGGGGGGGTATGCAGTGTTTCTTGGTTCTAACTTGATCGCTTGGAATGCTCGCAAGCAGGCTACGGTGTCTCGCAGCAGTACGGAAGCCGAGTACAAAGCAGTTGCTGATGTGACGGCTGAGATCATTTGGGTTCAGTCTTTGTTGAGAGAGTTGAGAGTCCCTTCAGCTCATCCTCCAGTACTTTGGTGTGATAACATTGGTGCTACATACTTGTCATCTAATCCGGTGTTTCATGCTCGAACGAAACACATCGAGGTTGACTATCACTTTGTTCGAGAGCGTGTTGCACAGAAGCTACTTAGCATCAAGTTCATCTCATCAAAGGATCAACTTGCTGACATCTTCACGAAGCCTCTTCCACAACCACGGTTTGTAGGCTGCAGGCACAATCTTAACTTAGTTTGTACTTCAGGCCACAGTTAAGATTAAGGGAGGGTGTTAGATTGTATATGTATACGTAGACTTGTTCATACGTAGACTTGTGTATACACCTTGTACTTGTACCCTTTGATATTTATATATAATGACATAGCCGCACCCTCCTTAGGGTGTCGAGTAGTTGCCCAATATTCTCGTTTAACATATATAAAACGGGGCGAAAGCCTTTTTCGGTAAACCATGGCTTCTTCATCTTTCCGTATATATATAGGGAAAAGACATGGCCAAATTTCAACACCATTGCAACACGACGTCTTTCTCTCCTCTCCCTCCATCCCTAGAGAAGAAAAGGAACTTCAGGCTCCCACTACAGCCATGGCATCCCACCTCAGATCTTCAAGTGCGCCTTCAAGCCCCTGCGCGGGCGAAACCAATGTCGAAAGACAACTTCAGAGCCTAAACACCTCCGTCTCCTCACCCTCTTCAACCATCGAGACAATGCTCGACGGGCTAAGGAGGCTTGGAGATATTTACGACTGCATTGACGAGCTCACAAGCTTACCCAGCAGCCAAGCTCTCATCTACAAGCCGCAGCAGAGGATTGTTGTGGAGCAAGAGCTCGAGCACTCCCTGGTGTTGCTCGACCTCTGCGACGCGGTGCAAGTGAGCTTCTCCAAGCTCAAGGCAAGCGTACAGGACATGCAGTTGGTTACCAAAGAGAAGAGATGATGCGGCTGCTCTTCAGGCCAAGATCCAGTCTTGGTTCCGCCTGACCAAGAAAGCGCAAAAGCAGTTCAAGAAGATGAGCAGAAAGTCTTCTCCGGCTGATGTCGAGAGCTGCAGAGTGGTCAGTCTGTTGGCTGACGCTAGGGACGTCGCTGTAACAATGCTTGAATCCTCTTTGGAACTCCTGTCGAAGCAAATTGCCGTGCCGAATTCCAGCAGGTGGTCTCTTGTGTCCAAGGCGTCCCAGAAGAAAAGTGTGGCGTGCAAGGAGGAGCAATTGCAGGTGCTGGAGTTGGACATTGTTGATCTTGAGAACGGAGTCGAGTCTTTGTTCAGGAGATTGATCCAAAGCAGAGTTTCTCTTCTGAATACTCTGAGCTTGTAGAGGAGATCATATACTGACTCTGATCCCCTGTGATCGGTATCCGCCTTTTGCAGGGCTTGCTGATCATCATCACAATTTTGTAATGTGTATACATGGGAGGAATTTGTACATAAACATACTCCATTGAGAAACAAAAACACGGCTTTTTGTCCATTTCCTCGTGTCGACAAGATTGTGTATTCATGGTTTGATACAATGACCTAAGTTTGGGGCGGATCATTCGAACGATTCTTCTATGAGAGAACCAATATGATTTACTTACAAGATGATTATCATTATTGTTTACTATAGACGTAATAGGATCAATTGGTCAAGCTGATCTTTAAAATGATTAACTTTGAGATGGCCATCTTATTCAGATGCCATTTCTCATGCCACCAGAAACAAGCAAAAGATCCTAAGTGTCGGGATTATAAATATGGGGTAGGCCCAAGTATACGATGGCCCTCCAGAAGGCCATAGCCATCAAAGATACGGCCCAGAAAGACATGGGCCGAAGGACATCACCTTCGGCCGATAGGATTCGGAGCCCTAGTAGATATCAAGGACCAAAAGGATGACTCGTAATCTGGCTAAGCCCCTATATTCGGATTCTACACCCCCTGATGGACAAGACCTAGCAGTCGGTCATGAAGATGACGGGAGCAGTCGGCTAGACCTACAGTCGGCGACTACCTATGATACCCTATCAACCACGATGTCTTAATGATAGCAGTTACCCAACGGTGGAATAATCTAGTTAAATACGGCAGTTACTAGCAGTAATAGCCAGGAAATAATCGGATACACCTGAAGCCATGAATAGCATTAATATCAGCCTATTATGTACCCCCTCCTGGCACACTCTATATAAACCGGGAGGGGAGCACCGGGCTGAGGGTTGAGCATTCACATCTTGTGCCTTACGCCAAGAGCTAAGAGCACTACAAGATTAGGGTATTACCACCACCAAAGAGGGCTCGAACATGTATAAACCCTTGCGCATACACTCATCTACACCGCTCGGCAGATACGATTGCCTCTACATTCATACCCCCATAATACTGTCAGGATTATATCCACGACACTGAGCAACAGATCTTGCTATCATAGCCAAAACATGCCAGCTCAACGTCGAAGAGGTTGAGTGTGTAAGCTGCATGAGTTGAGCATAAAAAATACCAACTGAATTAACAGCTGTACAAAAACTAGATAGTAACACCTTGTCACCAATACGACTTGGCTACCAATCCACTATAATATTCTCTAAGCATGCAACTATGTAAAGATCCGCTGGTAGAGTGAACTAACCTGCTGGCTTTTGTAGGCAATTGTTGGAATATGATAATTCATTGGGAGGATAATTAGTGCACTCAGAAAAATTGAGCTACGCATGAGTGATCAAATTTGTAGGTTGTTGCTTCCAGTACATGGAATTAGCAAACTCCATTAAAATAGTTTAGAGCATGCAACAGAACGAGCTGTCATGCTGATTCTTGCTGCCAAAATCGGAACATAGCATTGTGATTCAGTAGTGGAAAATCAGACAGCACATGGATCATCTCAAGATTGCAATAGATGTGAAATGCTTGCAAGCGCGGCAGGCAGGCGAAACATGTCAGCGATGCCGCGCAAGAGGTGATCAGAAACCAGATAAACACGACGTAGCAGTGGAGCCTGGAGAGGTGAAGTCAACTGTTCTTCGACTACCAAAGGCACAGCTCGCCAATCTGGACCAACACACCTGTGCATATGAGTTTGCCCCCAATAATCAAGAAGCTTGGTTGGGAGACATAGGAAAAGCAGCATCCTGTGATGGAGATGGGTGGTATTTGTCACGGCAGCACGACACAGCGTTATCATTGAGATTCTTGCTGTCTAGAGGGTCATGCCAGGGCTTCTGCTTCTTTCTGTACATACCTGTATATATAGGGACAAGCCCATAGGCAGAACTCAACACCATCGCAGAGCAGCTTCTCTTATCTTCTATCTCCAGAGAGCAAACGAAAAAACTTCAGCTTCCAACACAATCATGGCACCCCACCTCAGGTCCACGAGTGTGCCTTCCAGCCCTCGATCCGGCGAAACCGATGTCGATCAACAGCTGCATAGCCTAAACACAGCCACCGTCTCTCCCTTATCAACAATTGGGACAGTGTGTGTTGGGCTAAGGAGGCTTGGAGACATCTATGACTGCATCGATGAGCTCACATGCTTGCCTAGCAGCCAAATTCTCCTCTGCAAAACGCAGCAAAGGATTTCTGTGGAGCAAGAGCTCGAGCGCTCCCTTATCTTGCTTGACCTCTGCAATGTCGTGCAAGTCAGCTTTTCCGAGCTCAAGGCAAGCGTCCAAGACATGCAGTTGGTTATCAAGAGAGGAGAAGATGCAGCTCTTCAGGTCAAGATTCAGTCTTGGTTTCACCAGATTAAGAAAGTGCAAAAAACGCTCAAGAAGAACACCAAGAAGTCTTCTTCGGCTGATCTGCAGAGCTGCAGAGTGGTCAGGTTGTTGACTGAAGCTAGAGAAGCCGCTGTCACAATGATTGGATCCTCAATGGAACTCCTGTCGAAGCAAATTGCACCACCGAATTCTAACAAGTGGGCTCTTGTGTCAAAGGCATTCCAGAAGAAAAGAGTTAATTGCGAAGAGGAGCAACTGCAGGTGCTGGAGTTGGACATCGTTGATCTTGAGAGTGGAGTTGAGACTTTGTTCAGGAGATTGATTCAGAGCAGAGTCTCTCTTCTAAATATTCTCAGTTTGTAGACTAGATGTACCAACTCTGATCCACTGTGATTGGCGTCCGCCTTTTAGAGGATTTGCTGATCACTAGAACAATTTTGCAACATGTGTACATGAAACACACTGTACATAAATATACTCAATTGAGGAACAGACACGGTTATTTATCAAATTCATATTTTATATTACAATTGCTTAAGTTTTGGATGGTTCACTCAAAAGATTCTATCCTGGGAAGAAAAGACCAAGTTACTTGGAAGATGCTTGTCATTATTGACTATTATAGTCTATAGAAGTGTTTTTCAGAAAACAGTTCAAGTGCAACTTAGTTGTTTGGTTTTCAAATAGTCATGTTGCATGTTTAAGAATGTTGTTGATACACGATACACTCCTTGTGCAGTGGTTCTAAACCTATATAGAAATATGCCAGCTCCAGAACACAAAGTATAAACTTGTACAACTCATAAACTAATGTAAGATCGTTTAGATCACTAAACTAGTGATCTAAATGATCTTATATTAGTTTACAGAGGGAGTAATTAGCACACAGCTGGTTCTAACAGAAACATTATCTGTGTCAATAATTACCAGGCTACACCACATGTATCACAAAGGAAAATGTCCAATTTAAAACCCCAGAGCCAATAAGTTACACTTTCAACTGGAGTCTCGCTGCAATAATCGGAATACAACAAGTGAGGTATTTGATTCTTACTGCAACAACTGGAACATGAATAAGTGAGGAACACACTTGAGGCTCCTAAATGCAGAAAAAATAGTGTCCGCCTCTGATACCTTCTTTCAATATCTTTCTGGGTCTGTTGTGACACATATCTGGGACAGAGACTTGACACAAACTCTACGAGATCAAATAGCAAGATTGGTGTTTACCATTGGAAACTTGCTTCCTGTTCATAGACATGCCTTCTCCAAAGGGCCAACATGATCAAACATGTTTCTTTCATTCTCATGTAGTTGTTTCTGGTTATTTGTCACCGAACAGATTACAAACATATTTACATTCCAGCATATTCTGAACTACCATTGGAAACTTGCTTCCTGTTCATAGACATGCCTTCTCCAAAGGGCCAACATGATCAAACATGTTTCTTTCATTCTCATGTAGTTGTTTCTGGTTATTTGTCACCGAACAGATTACAAACATATTTACATTCCAGCATATTCTGAACTACCATTGGAAACTTGCTTCCTGTTCATAGACATGCCTTCTCCAAAGGGCCAACATGATCAAACATGTTTCTTTCATTCTCATGTAGTTGTTTCTGGTTATTTGTCACCGAACAGATTACAAACATATTTACATTCCAGCATATTCTGAACTACCATTGGAAACTTGCTTCCTGTTCATAGACATGCCTTCTCCAAAGGGCCAACATGATCAAACATGTTTCTTTCATTCTCATGTAGTTGTTTCTGGTTATTTGTCACCGAACAGATTACAAACATATTTACATTCCAGTATATTCTGAACTACCGTTTTTTATTAGTTAACAGTCATGGTATAACTCATAATTTGAGAACAATACGAGTTCACTATGAATTCAGGACTTTTAGACTGCTTTGCATAATTTTTAGATCGACCAAGTGTCGGGATTCTATACACATCGCCCTAATAAGATTGTGCCTTCTCATACACAACAAAATGAAAAATATACAAGAAAAATTGTAGTCACTCATCTGTGTCTTGGCGCACATATTTGCATCAGAAATATGTCATAATTTTGTTGAAATCCCTCTTTTTAAAAGTATATGTCACTTTGCTTGGACTGTGCCTTGAGACCCTTCAATTTCTTTAATATGTTGGAGAAATAATCTTGTAAATACTTCTCTAAGGTGAGGATATCCTTTGCCTCCACCCCAAGAAGCTGGTATGTCTCATTCATTGGAGCTGAGAAAACGGTGTCGCTGGAGAGCACCTGGATATAAAAATGTAAATTTATTGTTAGCCTTCACAGGCTTTGATATATATCTATATCTATACCACTATATAGTGTATGAATAACTTTGAATATTGGCTGTTTGATGAAGCCAATCCGGTGGTAGAGAGTTGGCAAATCCGAGCATTGTTGGCCATTGGATATCCTCTTCACTACACTATATTCCGACACGGGTACTATCTAGATGATTCCATGGCTAAGGTTAAGCACAATGCACTATATACACAAAACTAAAAACACAGACGTCTCTCTTTTGTTCTAGAAACTTCCAGACTTTCTGCTGACTCTTTTCTTCTAGATGAATTGTCATTCCTTTTCTCAAAGCACATGCATTTAACATTTATTTTAGATTCTTCCATATTTTAGTTGTCTCAAGGTTTTTTTTTTGGCTCTAAAAGAATTGCCATTCATTTTTACTTTATTTTATCTTTTCTTCAAGACTCTCATAGTACTTCCATAAATTTCATTTGAGTGGGATGCACTACAAGTACTAAATCTACATCTTATACTTGATGCATACGTGACTAAATTTACATGTTTACCTGTTGTAATGTGATATGCCAATATTTGATCGTACTTTGGTTATCTATAAGCCCCGACGTGCAATACACTTGTACCTTACTAGTATATTACCGTTACTGAATTACATGTGCAGTGCACAAAAAGGCCTAGACAAACCTCTGAAAATGCCAGCCTATCAGCCACATCGTTTGTCCACTGGAAGAACCGTGTTAATTGACGGGTAAATCTCAAGACTGCAACAGGGACAGTAGTTACATTGGCATCTTGCCCAGCCAGTCTCTCACATAATGTAATAACCTGGAGAAGGCAAAATAAATAGAATTAAAATAATAATGTACCAACTCCCATAAGCCATCATTTGGTACATTCTCAAAAGAAAAAGAAAATGCATGATGACTATATTTGTACATTCCCTATGAAATAGTACGTTATACTAACTACTTATTAATGACAAGTCAATAATAAATTTGGTTCAGCAGACCCTACTGAACATTATATATACTTCATTCACTAGAAAAAGCAATAGAGTTAATTACCTCCTGAGTTGTCCAAGCACGTGGTCCAGCAAATGTTAGGAGTTTTTTGCTGGCCTTCTCATTGCGCAAAGCAACAAATGTCAGGCGAGCGACGTCCTATAGTTGCACAGAGAAGGCACGTCAACAGAAAGCTACTTTGGAGAGAGACTGGTACATAGATATACACAGTTTCATTTTTCCAATGGAAAGGGAGAGAAGATAACCTGGGTATCCATGTATGCAATCCGAGTCGGAGCATCAGTTCCCCAAACTGACTTCTCTTCTAGTATAGGCACCGCATATTGCCCAATTAGGCCCTAAAACCAAAAAATAGATGGAAATTCATTTCTAGAAACAACCGGCAAACATGACTATGAAAAGATGTATGACATGAGCTTTCAACTATATGTCACCTCAGTGCTTTTAATTTTTACTACTTGTTTATGTCTATCATGAACTATGAGCAATACACAGGTAGTTTAGCCAGGAACTTGTTTAGCGCCTTTTGCAATCTAGCATCAGCATGAGTAGCAAAAGGAATTTCCTGGCCGAAACAGAAACCCAGGATAAGGATCGCATCTACCTGCATGAAACCGCACAATCGGATGATGGTGTAATCCAGACCTGTGTCCTGAATAAACCTCTCTGTACAATACTTGATCTCCATCAAGGGGACCTCAGGATGCTTGTCGCAGTTGTGAATGGAGTAGAAGACATACTTCTGAATCCCCATGGCCTTAGCGCACTGGATTAGAGCAACCTTTCCTTCCCAGTCTACCTAAATGGAACAACCATCAGCGTCCGAAACACAGAAGTCGTTTAATAATGACTCAAAGAAACACAAGACACAATACAATTCTCCACTGTATTTTGAGAGATTACATGCTGATGGCATTTACCGTTCGAATGGGCTCTTCCGGCCGCCCCGTGGCGCAATCAATGACCGTATGAACGCCAACAAGCGTAGCGGGTATCGTCTCTGGCTTGCTGAGGTCGGCCTAATTGAATCAGTCACACGCACAGACGATCATGAGACAGAATCCGCAATGTGGTGCCCCTAAATTACCTATAGCGGGAAGAAGTGAAGAGTACGGTCGGTTGCGCAGTGCAAACCTACATTGACCACGGTGGCGCCCCAGTCCCGGAGGAAGTCGGCGGGCGCCGGGCGGGGCCTGACGAGGCACCTGACGTCGTAGCCCTCGTCCAGCGCCCTCCTGACCACCTGCCGTCCCAGGGTCCCCGTGGCGCCGACCACCAGCACGCTTGTCGGCCTGACGGGCGTCCCCTGCCCAATGCTCATGGGGGCCGCCGCCTGCGCGTTGCAGGTCACGACCAGCCTGCAGCGGGGCCCGACCGATGAGACGGCACGGACTGGGTGCGGTCGCGGTTGCGCGCGGGAGGTTGTGCAGGAGAGGGCGGCGCGGCGGCCCGGGGAGGTGACCCGCGACGGCAGCGCGGCGGCGAGGCTGGTCGACGTCGCCATTTTCTGCGCGTTGGTTTTGGCGTGGCGTGGCGGAGGTGCCCGTGGTTTTGGGTTTGGGCTGGGAAGGGAACGGAGGAGTGGTGGAGAGTGGATGCGGAGCAGCCGATGCCCGTCGCGCCACGTCGTCGCGGCCATCCCGTCATCCGTCTCTGCCCCGTCACGTTCCGTTTCTTGCCCGCCACTTGTTGCCCAAATTCATTGCATGTGCGAGCCATTTTTTCCCGGTTGCTGCTGATTCCGAAGTGGTCGAGCTCCTAGCGTGTAGACAAACCATTTTCCTAACTCAAGAACTCAATGTCCAGAAGGTGATCATAGAAACTGACTCGCAGGCGGCGGCTAGAAAAATTGTGTCTCTTCCAAAAGATCTCTCAGCTAATGGGCAACTAGTTGAAGAGATCAAAGGGCTGCTTCGGTCTTTTGATGATTTTAAAGTTGCTTGGGTGCGACAGTCAGCGAATAAGGTCACACATATCTTATCTAGAAATGGTTGCTGTAATGCCTTATGTAAAGAGAAAATTTTGTTTTTGCCACTCTAGATTTTGCCAATTTTCCTTATGTCACTCTAGATTTTGACATTTCAGTATTGCCACTCTTAGCTTTTGAAAAATATCACAATTGCCATTATGTGGCAATAGCAAATTAATTTTATTTCACTTTTGCCATCCTAGCTTTTGACAATGTATCACAATTGTCACTCTAATTTATGTAAAACTTGGCTCCATGTCCTCCCGAGTGTATTTGCTCAGAGGTAACAGTTGAGGGAGCTGTGAACTATGAATAAATTAGCAACATTTCCTTAAAAAAAACTTGTTGCCCAAATTCCGCAAGGAATGGAATTTTTTTTGAGTAACAAAAGGAAAGAAATGAGTGCCCGTCTCTGGGTAGATGAGCAACTGCGGCCGCATGCGAAGGCTCCGGTGCATCTCGTCCAAACTAGAGGTGAAGAGCTCGTCGATCTCCGCCATCTGTTGCCAGATAAAGCGCAGGTTGGACTTCACATAAGCCTCATATTGGATGGATTCGAGGATGGCGGTCTGCTCCGCCATCTGCTGCCAGATAAAGCGCCCGTTGGACTTCACATAAGCCTCATATTGGATGGATTTGAGGATGATGGTCTGCTCCGCCATCTAAAATTCCTACGTACACGCAAGATCCATCTAGGTGATGCATAGCAACGAGAGGGGAGAGTGTTGTCCACGTACCCTCGTAGACCGTAAGCGGAAGCGTTATGACAACGCGGTTGATGTAGTCGTACGTCTTCACGATCCGACCGATCCTAGCACCGAAGGTACGACACCTCCGCGATCTGCACACGTTCAGCTCGGTGACGTCCCACGAACTCTAGATCCAGCTGAGTGTCGGGGGAGAGCTTTGTCAGCACACAGCGTGATGACGGTGATGATGAAGTTACCGACGCAGGGCTTCGCCTAAGCTCTACAACGATATGACCGAGGTGGAAATCTGTGGAGGGGGGCACCGCACACGGCTAAACAATCAACTTGTGTCTATGGGGTGCCCCCCTCCCCCGTATATAAAGGAGTGGAGGAGGGGGAGGGTCGGCCCTTTCTATGGCGCGCCCTAGGGGGAGTCCTACTCCTACTGAAAGTAGGATTCCCCCCTTTCGCTAGTTGGAGTAGGAGAGGAAGGAAGGAGGAAAGGGGGAACCCCCCTTCCCTAGTCCAATTCGGACCCAAGGGGGAGGGGGGCGCGGCCTGCGCTAGCTTCCCCTCTCTCTTTCCACTAAGGCCCAATAAGGCCCATATACTCCCCGGGGGGTTCCGGTAATGTGACGCCCCCGATTTGACCGTACACTAATTATACACGCAAATGTGTACGACCAAGATCAATGACTCACGAGAAGATATCACAACACAACTCTAGACACAAATTAAAATAATACAAGCTTTATATTACAAGCCAGGGGCCTCGAAGGATCGAATACATAAACTCGAAAACACAAGAGTCAGCGGAAGCAATAATATCTGAGTACATATATAAGTTAAACAAGATTGCCTTAAGAAGGCTAGCACAAAAGTAGCAACGGTCGAAAAGCCAAGGCCTTCTGCGTGGGACCTCCTAACTACTCCTCGAAGTCGAACTCCACGTAGAATCATCCTCGGGATCCTCTGGCTCCTGGACTCCATCATATGATCGCAATAACCGAGAAAAGGGGAAAAAGAAGTAGCAAAGCAACCGTGAGTACTCATCCAAAGTACTGCTACCTCTTGAGCACTGCATTGGTTTCCCCCGAAGAGGAAGGGATGGTGCAGCAAAGTAGCGTAAGTATTTCCCTCGGTTTTTGAGAACCAAGGTATCAATCCAGTAGGAGACTACGTGTGAGTCCCTCGTACTTGCACAAAACAAATAAATCCTCGCAACCAACGCGAATAGGGGTTGTCAATCCCTACACGGCCACTTACGAGAGTGAGATCTGATAGATATGATAAGATAATATTTTTGGTACTTTTGTGATAAAGATGCAAAGTAAAATAAAGGCAAAGTAAAAAAGCAAAGGAAATAACTAAGTAATAGGAGATTAATATGATGAAGATAGACCCGGGGGCCATAGGTTTCACTAGTGGCTTCTCTCGAGAGCATAAGTATTCTGTTGAAAGAATTGAGCATAGTTATGAGAATATCTAGGTATGATCATGTATATAGGCATCACGTCCGAGACAAGTAGACCGACTCCTGCCTGCATCTACTACTATTACTCCACTCATCGACCGCTATCCGGCATGCATCTAGAGTATTAAGTTAAAAATAGAGTAACGCCTTAAGCAAGATGACATGATGTAGAGGGATAAACTCATGCAATATGATGAAAACCCCATCTTGTTATCCTCGATGGCAACAATACAATACGTATCTTGCTGCCCCTACTGTCACTGGGAAAGGACACCACAAGATTGAACCCAAAGCTAAGCACTTCTCCCATTGCAAGAAAGATCAATCTAGTAGGCCAAACCAAACTGATAATTCGAAGAGACTTGCAAAGATAACCAATCATACATAAAAGAATTCAGAGAAGATTCAAATATTGTTCATAGATAGACTTGATCATAAACCCACAATTCATCGGTCTCAACAAATACACCGCAAAAAGAAGATTACATCGAATAGTTCTCCACAAGAGAGGGGGAGAACATTGTATTAAGATCCAAAAAGAGAGAAGAGGCCATCTAGCTAATAACTATGGACCCGTAGGTCTGAGGTAAACTACTCACACTTCATCAGAGGGGCTATGATGTTGATGTAGAAGCCCTCCGTGATCGATGCCCCCTCCGGCGGAGCTCCGGAACAGGCCCCAAGATGGGATCTCGTGGATACAGAAAGTTGCGGCGGTGGAATTAGGTTTTTGGCTCCGTATCTAATCGTTTGGGGGTACGTAGGTATATATAGGAGGAAGGAGTACGTCGGTGGAGCAACAGGGGGCCCACGAGGGTGGAGGGCGCGCCTGGGGGGGGGGGGGGGGGTAGGCGCACCCCCCTACCTCGTGGCCTCCTCTTTTGTGTCTTGACGTAGGGTCCAAGTCTCCTGGGTCTTGTTCGTTGAGAAAATCACGTTCCCGAAGGTTTCATTCCGTTTGGACTCCGTTTGATATTCCTTTTCTTCGAAACCCTAAAACAGGCAAAAAATAGCAATTCTGGGCTGGGCCTCCGGTTAATAGGTTAGTCCCAAAAATAATATAAAAGTGGATAATAAAGCCCAATAATGTCCAAAACAGTAGATAATATAGCATGGAGCAATCAAAAATTATAGATACGTTGGGGACGTATCAAGCATCCCCAAGCTAGTCCGCATGCTCAAGTTGGAGGAGACGTCTTCCCAACCGTACGTGCGTTGAACGCGGAGGTGCCGTCCGTTCGGCGCTAGGTCATCGGTAATTTGGATCACGATGAGTACGACTCCATCAACCCCGTTCTCTTGAACGCTTCCGCGCACGATCTACAAGGGTATGTAGATGCACTCCTCTCTCCCTCGTTGCTAGATGACTCCATAGATTGATCTTGGTGATGCGTAGAAAATTTTAAAATTCTGCTACGTTCCCCAACAGTGGCATCATGATCTAGGTCTATGCGTAGTTTCTATGCACGAGTAGAACACAAAGCAGTTGTGGCGTGGATATTGTCAATTTGCTTGCCGTTACTAGTCTTATCTTGATTCAGCGGCATCGTGGGATGAAGCGGCCCGGACCGACCTTACACGTACGCTTACGTGAGACTGGTTCCACCGATTGACATGCACTAGTTGCATAAGGTGGCTGGCGGGTGTCTGTCTCTCCCACTTTAGTCGAATCGGATTCGATGAAAAGGGTCCTTATGAAGGGTAAATAGAAATTGGCATATCACGTTGTGGTTTTGGCGTAGGTAAGAAACGTTCTTGCTAGAAACCTATAGCAACCACGTAAACACTTGCAACAACAATTAGAGGACGTCTAACTTGTTGTTGCAGCATGTGCCGTGTGATGTGATATGGCCAAAAAGATGTGATGAATGATATATGTGATGTATGAGATTGATCATGTTCTTGTAATAGGAATCACGAGTTGCATGTCGATGAGTATGACAACTGGCAGCAGCCATAGGAGTTGTCAACATAAATGTCATGTAATTACTTTACTTTATTGCTAAAGCGTTAGCCATAGTAGTAGAAGTAATAGATGGCGAGACAACTTCAAGAAGACATGATGATGGAGATCATGATGATGGAGATCATGGTGTCATGCCGGTGACAACGATGATCATGAAGCCCCGAAGATGGAGATCAAAAGGAGCAAATGATATTGGCCATATCATGTCACTATTTGATTGCATGTGATGTTTATCATGTTTTACATCTTATTTGCTTAGAATGACGGTAGCTTAAATAAGATGATCCCTCGTAATAATTTCAAGAAAGTGTTCCCCCTAACCGTGCACCGTTGCGAAGGTTCGTTGTTTCGAAGCACCACGTGATGATCGGGTGTGATAGATTCTAACGTTCGAATACAACGGGTGTAAGCCAGATTTACACAGCAATACACTTAGGTTGACTTGACGAGCCTAGCATGTACAGACATGGCCTCGGAACACGGAAGACCGAAAGGTCGAGCATGAGTCGTATAGAAGTTACGATCAACATGAAGATGTTCACCGATGTTGACTGGTCCCTCTCACGTGATGATCGGACACGGCCTAGTTAACTCGGATCATGTTTTACTTAGATGACTGGAGGGATGTCTATCTGAGTGGGAGTTCATTGAATAATTTGATTAGATGAACTTAATTATCATGAACTTAGTCTAAAATCTTTACAATATGTCTTGTAGATCAAATGGTCCACGTTGTCCTCAACTTCAACACGTTCCTAGAGAAAACCAACCTGAAAGATGATGGCAGCAACTATACGGACTGGGTCCGGAACCTGAGGATTATCCTCATAGCTGCCAAGAAAGATTATGTTCTAGAAGCACCGCTAGGTGACGCACCCATCCCAGAGAACCAAGACGTTATGAACGCTTGGCAGTCACGTGCTGATGATTACTCCCTCGTTCAGTGCGGCATGCTTTACAGTTTAGAACCGGGGCTTCAAAAGCGTTTTGAGAGACACGGAGCATATGATTACTCTTCGTTCTACAGTAGTACTACTTCCTCTATTCACTTTTATAGGAAAACTGAAGACATTTTAGACAATGTGTAAAACAACCTATTTTGAGTTGTCTTAAACGACTTACAAAAATGAATGGAGGGAGTATTTAATTTCTCGATGGCAACAACATGTAGGTGTAGAAGTTCTGTATTCACGATGCCATGTCTGCCACCATCAACCTCAAAAGACTTGTCAAAATAATTTGTGCCCTTCTCTACATACCCTAAGGTAAACATCGTTCCTTCCTTCCCCAACATCTGCCTGTGATTTTGGTTGAATAACCTCTTTTTCTTGAGTGCAACAATTCAGTGCCCATGTGCATTTGCACCGTGGCATGAACAGTAGTAAACAAAATTAAAATATGATTTTTTGGTTGTCGTCCAAGATGCTTGAATGAGCATGTGTGTACACAATTCAACGTGTTTTGACATTCGAAGTTTTCATGGCAAAAAATGGCAGCGACAGAAACTTTGGAAAAAGAACATTGTTTGGACCCGATTTTGCCTTTTGCCTATATATAGCTCCTCGAACGTCCACCTGCATTTTTTTTGCATGCACATCGCGCACTCGAGCATCTTTGATGTAAAAAAAATCTGTTTTTTTCATTTTAACTATTTTTTGAATTTTGATCCTGGAGCTCAAGGGTGAGTTGAAGTTGGTTTTCTGGTTCATCTTCAGCTATCTTATAGCATTGCTCTAATCTCGGTAGATGGAGCCATGGATCAAAATTTCTCAAGTCTCAAATGAACCCCTATGAGTGGCTAGGGTGGAACACTTGCCTCACGTGGATTTGACGAAAAAAATTGACGCTGCAATTTCAACCTCCATTGCGGAGGCCCTCTTCTCCTTGCAAGATGCCAAGTATTTCGCATGACATAGTGGCGATAGCATCTCCGACGAGGTCTCCCGGGAGCATTAGGACTCAATTGCATTTTTGTCGAATCATTTTCGGGTCCGATTTGATAAAGGGATGATCATGTTATAATTTTTATTCCATGTGGGATTCTTTGTGCAGTGTTGTAACTCGTTTCATCTATTAATGCTACCCTTGTTAAAAAAGGTGAATTTGTGAATGGTTACCGATTTATCATGCAAGCAAAATATGAAAATTGATTAGAACCAGGCGACCGATCAACGCCCACGTCCATCGCGCACATCTTGCTGGTGGACCCCACGTGTAACCCTTTGCCAACCTTATATCTACCGCAATCATCTAGCGCATCGTATGCAGCCACACACTCTAATTCAACCCCCCTCTCCCTCACTCGCTCTCACACAACTTTTTGTGCGTCTCCTACCTCCCTTATCGTCGTTCACATTGACACCGCCACTCACAACACCATGGATTAATCTTTCTCTTGCCATCACCGCTCACCTTCCTCCTCTAAATATCATTGCACATCTATGGCTCACACCTACTGGCGCCTCCTACCGGGAGACGCTAGAAGGCAGTGTCTCACCGCTGCAGGGAGCTGGAAGGCCGGCTGCCGACATAGTTGGCTAACCTACGCCGATGTCCTCCGACGCGTTACAAGTGGGCCACAAGGCTTCTGCAACTGCTGGCCACAAATGCTACGCCCACGATCGCGGATGCAGGGCGGCGAGTGGCCGTGCTGTGAACGACCGCACCATGTTGGGGACGGCGAGCGTCCGTGTTGCAATGTTGGGACCGACCGCGACCCATGTTGGGGATGGCGAGCATCCGTGCTGGGATCGGCCGCGACCTATGCTGGGACGGTGATCACCAAACTCTACGCCCAACCATGACCCATGCAGAGTTTCTAGTCGGGACATGTGCTGACGCGGTGATCAGCCCACACTATGACCACCCGTGACTCGTGCGGAGTCGCTCGTCGGATTTTTTTGCGCGGTGGCCGACCTCCCCTCGCAAGCGCGGTGAGGGGAGAGGAATGTTTTCATGCAACGTCGCACAAGGCGTGAGACGAGGGGAACGATGCAGCCGGACTGATCAAATGGGTTGGATATTTGGATCCAACGGCTTGGGAGGGAGCCGACCTTGGGCAGGGTCGATCACCTGAAGTGTAGCCTAACGGCTCTTCTAGAAGGCCACAGCTTCGAAACGCCCCCCCCCCGCCCCCCGCCTCTCCCCCCGAATTCTTGGAACAATCCCCCAAATCGGAACCCCTCCCGCCTCTCCCCCACCAAGTCTGCCGTCTTCAAGCCCACACGCCGCCTGCCCCAAGAAAGCAGCGGAAGGCAGCCGCCCCGCGGCGGCGAGCGAGGCAGCGGGGGCCTCCCCAGGGGCGACGGAGGAGGGACACAAGAGGTCGAAGGCGACGGCGGTGAGCGCGGCAGCGGAGGCTGCCCCAGCATTCGCAGCGGGGGAGAGAGCCGAGGGCTCCGCGGGCGCGATGGCGGGCGCGGCACCTCAATCGGAGCCGGGGATGCGGGCGGAGATGGTGCGCAGAGGAGGAGCGACCGAGGACCAGAGGAGGAGGATGGGAGCGCAGGAGCTAGGGGCGCGACGGCGAGGCCTCCCGCCCGGGAACAAGCGGGTCCCAGCCACGCGGGCAAGCCCTTCTCCGGATTCCTCTTCATCTTGCTGGATTACTCGGACGCTGGCATCACCGACGAGGTGAGAACTCGAGAAATCTGAACTGCTGGGCGTGCTCTTGTGAACTTTTGACCCTTTTGTGTGGAATTTGGGAGCAAGAGCATAATCTTGTTTGGTATATATATGGCGTTGCTATCACTAAATAATAGGGATCTGATATTTTCTTACTGTCTCCTTGTAGCTGCATCCTTAATAATCACATGAAAAGAGTTACGTTGTCATGGTTTCTTGGGGTAACAATAGGAGATGCTCCATTTTGGTTGTATACATTAAGTTGGTCAACAAGGCCTAGGTGTCGGATCGGTGGCAATCCAGTCCTAGCATCCAGGCCAGCAAGGTCCTGCCTAGGAATTGCACTGCAAGATCATGCAGCTGGGGCTGCTGAGCACTCGGCATTTTCTGTTCCCTTTAAGGAAGGTTTTGAGATCCACCGAACACTAGTCTAGTAGTGTATGCGTTTACCTGAATGTAAAATTGACCTGTAAGCATCAGTGTCCTCAAGTTTTTTCATTCAGAGTTTTCTCACTCGGTTTCTCCTTTCATCGTTTTGTCTGATGGGGACTTTCCCCTAGTTCTAATTAGGTGACCAAGCAGTACAAACAAAGTCTCACCGTACAAAGCCTTAAGAAAATCTGCTTGCTTCTCATTCAGACCATGAGACTTTTTTCTCTGCCATTCTTTTCAAATAAAATATCAACATCAGAGGACTTCAACGCGCTTCGCGGATAAATCCTAAATTGTGACATTGTGGCAATTAATCTGAACATGTTAATTTGTTATATGTGGTTGCAAAAGTATTGGCCAGTCATTTTAGACGTAGAATCATGTCACTGTTACACAAAAATGCAAGTGCAGTAGTGCAATGCGGCTGATTTTGTGAAAACGAAGCAATATAAAGTACTTTCATAATTAAAAGCAGATAAATCGCACTAATGGCAGTTATTTTTTGAGAAAACACATCTATTTTGGACTTGGTATGCTGGCTTCCTTACATGGTATAGAAGCAATATATAGTCACTTTTATTTTGCAAACATCATCTGTTCTGTCCAAGTCACCCAGTTCTTTTCTCCGAGAAACTTACAGGAGCACATTTTTGGAATAAACTACAACAGTGGCTAATAGTTTTTGAATATCTATCTTGCATGCGCAGGACTTTGCAGCTTATAAGGAAAAGATTGAGTCTCTTGGTGGAGCACTTGCTACAGGACTTCACTATAAAGAGGCCACACACATAATTGTCAAGGTAGTATTCGCTCATATCACTTTATGAATTATCTAAAACCCGAATATTTTAAATCATGGTATTCACATATTTTTTGGTAGGGTAACATCCCAGCAGGGGCAAGGATCTTGTGGGAGTCGGAGTTAAAGCAAGTGAGCTCAATAGATTGGGTTGAGAGCTGTTCTAAAGAAAGCAGGCTATTGGCTACTGAACCAAAAGGAATTATTGAAAATCTGATTTCTCCAGAAAACATAATGACACCAACAGCAAAGAAGTCCCCTGTAAGGTATGGGTATGCCTTACCTTACATTTTTATTTATTACATTATTGTGGTCATGCATTTTATTAGCACATATGAAAGCACCTCGGAAGGACTCTACTCAATCTTTATCACTGTTACAGGAACTGCAAGTCAACGGGCTCTAAAATCCTGAAGTGTAGTGCTAGGAACAAGCTCGGAGTTTCAAGGAGGCTGAATTTTCATCCTCATCACAGGCACCTCAGTTGTGCGACAGAGATCGAAGACACAGAGAGTTTGTATGATTATTCTTTGAGGTACAAGATGCATGAGTACTGTGAGCTCCCTGGATGTAGAGCTGTCCTGAGCTGCGAAGAAGGATCTAACATAATGATACCGACTACTCTGAAGTTATCAAAGCTTCGCAGCAGAGTGATTTTGATGCGTTCATTTAACAAAGTTGTCAAGCTCCATCATGAACACTTTGCTCTTGCTGGAAAGTTTTCCTCGAAGAACTTCCAAATCTATCAAGATGACTCCATCAAGCTTGATGGTCTGGCCGAGGGCGCGATAGTGGAGTACAGTGAAGCTGCCGGGGACCTTGACTATCGCCAATTTGTTCATATGGTTGTAGAGGAGGTATTTCATGGTCAGAAGCTACCATTTGATCTGACCGAGTGGCTAAGGATCATCTCCCAGGGAGTGAACGTGTGTCATGGCAGCCTGCTCTGCAGCCATATTGACCTGATGGAGCCATATCAAGGATACGGAAACTTTGTCTCATTGTTTCAGCTATTCTGGAAAGTCAAAGATACCACTGGTGGAGAAGATCTGCTAAACTCTCTGGGACATTACAGGGGATGGAAATCTAAGGGCCTGCAATGTTCATTTCTTCACGATACATTAACCTACGAGGATGAAGCTGGCCATAGATTTGAATATGAAGATGACATTAGAGGACTTTTGAGATTATTGATGAACTCCTTCCGTCACTCGGCAAAAAGCCACTGCAGGCTCGCTATCTACCTGATTATGAATGAGTCCCGCAGGTTGCTGTCTGATCTTCAAAGGGCGCTGCACTAGGGTGGTTACCTTAGTCACCTGTCTATGAATTACAGTATGTGAAAGCATCCTACATTATACTTCTGTGCACAGTATGCTTCCGTCATCTGAGAGAAGACCATCGCACTCTCTGTACATCAACTCGTGTATGGCAGCACATGATTCAAGGCATGCTATAAATCTCAATAGCAGCCTTAGCTCTTCTGCGAAGATCCTTCCATTTCATCATGGATAGGTCTAATGCAATGAAGGCTGAAGGCTGGAGGCCTGGTGCTGTGTTTGAACACAGCTTGTAACTAGAAAACGGATAGCGATTTGATATTCTTCTTTTCTTTTTGGGCTGTATAGTAGAAATCTTGCCCTTCTTTGAGATGTCCTTGTAGTGGACACTCTGCACTTGTGTGTGATGACTGGTGTATGTCCTTTACGCCCTTTAGTATGCAGTGGAACATCACCTGAAATCAATATATTCTTTCTTTCTGGTGGTATTGTTGTGAACTTGTTCCTAATGCCATGATAGTTTTGTGATGCTGGCGTGGTGGATCTCTAGACCCTCTTGACATGCATGCATTTTACTCTGCATTGGAATATCATCTGAAGTGTATGTCTTTTTTCTGGCTGTATTGTTCATAATGCCATGATATACCTATTGTCTTGATGATTGATTCATGTCAGTTATGCACTAGAGTGTACAACTACAAAATCACCTCCTGTCATCTGCAGCAGGATAAATTATCTTTTTGGCAGATCATCTCTCTCTCTCTCAAATGGAAAAGCTATGAAAATTTTCCTTGAGTTAGTGAATTGATTCTCAAAACACAAAAGGGGAGTCAAGACCTGAGGTCAGCTTTAGTATAACACCTTCAGATCAAGCTGCTGCTGCTCAGCACCTCCTCTCTTCTTGTACCAAAATTCAGATTGATAATGGCGAGCATGTTTCCTTTTGGGCTGCGATCAGACGTGGGAGCCCTCATAGATTTTGCTTATTTCCTCTCCTCTTAGGATCAGATGGATATCTTCATCACAACTTGGATTCTGGTTCGAAATCTTGTGCTTGAGGACACCATTTCTTTGGTCAGCCTATGATGCCCATTTCTTTCTTTGGTCAGATTCATAACACCACCAACAGTCACAAATTTTGGCCCGTTTGAAAAACTGAAGGTAAGATGAGGTTTTTCCTTCTGCTCCTTCAAAACAGATTATGGACTGCAGATAGGCTGATCGAGAGCTAGAGGATGGCCGCACGGCATGATAATGCATGCTTGGCTGCTCGCTTTGTGATCTTGTTCTGGAAACCTTACTGTAAGAAAAACTAGTTCTGGAGTGCCCTTTTGCTAAACAGACCTGGTTTGCCTTTGGCATCTCTCATCCATGGGTGTCAACCACTGCTCTGAATGCTTCAACTGCATGCTCTGACTGAAACCCAGCCAAAGGAGAAGGAAGATCTGCACAGTTTTTCTTCCCTTTGGCTGGATTTCAGTCTGTACAGATTTTCCTTCTCCTTCAATGCTTAAGCAGAGCTTCCGGTGTCTAAAAACCAATGTGGTAGCTTAAGCAGAGATTCAGTCTGTAGACATAGCTTAAGTTTATCTTGCGTGAAGACAAAGGTTGGCTTTCACCCTTCTGAAGACAAGTTTATCTGCACTTGCACATATTCAGAATCTTTACAAGACTCAAAGATCTGCCAGTTTAATCATTCATTCTCTTTACTGAATCTGAAAGCCGATTCATATCAATCGGACAGTCAATACTCACTCAATAATCTACAACTTGAGGCATGGACGAGCTTTTCTCGTTTCTCTCTTCAACGCGCGTGCCAAGCCACTGGACTGGAGATCCTACCGTTGGATGCCGGCGCCTCCATGTTCTGCAGCGCGGCCATTTTAAACATTTTTCTTAAAGGATCAATTTTGAAAGATCATGACCATTTTTAAAATTGCAATTTAAAGTATTCACGAGCATTTCTTAAATATGTAATTTTTAAAGAACCATGTACTTTTGAAAAATGGGCCAATTTTTTTAATAATGTAGGAACGTTTTATTATATTTTTTGAATATATTTAAAATTTAAATCATTTTAGAAATAAACTTCAAAAAAACATGAAAGCCATTTAGAATGCATGGACATTGTTTTAATCTATGAACACTTTATAAATTTTGGGTAACATTCTTTAATATGTATTTGATCTGTTGGTGGCTTCGCCCGGTAATATGTACTCCCTCCTTAAGAAATATAAGAGCATTAAAATCACTAGTTTTACAGAGGGAGTATTTTTAGTGAATTTATCCCTTTTTAGGATCTCTTAGAGAATTTATCTTTTCTTTAGCAAATTTGGAGAATTTATCTAAATCTGTCCAAAAAAAATCCGGCTCAACCCCGGAACGGGCCCATGTGTGCGCCTAGGTAGGCTATCCCTCGGAATGGGCTGAACCGAATTTCAGGCGCCTGAAGAAGAATAGCACACGCGCAAAAAAGAAAAGGAAAAAAAGATGGGAAGCAGAGGAGGGGCGGCGCGCCGCCGGCCACATCAACATTTCGGCGACCACGGGAGGGGTGGCGCGGCCACACCAAGATTTTGGCGACCACGGGAGGGGCGGCGCGTCTCAACTGCCTTCTTTCTAGCCATATGGGCGGCCTGGCAACTCAAGCAGTCCACGGGCGCGTGGAGCACGAGAGCGGCGGCGACGACTCCGGCGACCACGGCACGGCAACTCCGGTGAGGCGGTGAGGCGCTGACCCCTATTCTGCTCCTTCCGACTCGGGGTCTAGCTAGGCACTCTGCCATTGGCTATCTGCATGCAATCCGAGCCCGGCTGTGAGTCAGGTTAGATCTGTCGCCTCCTCCTTGCCCTTCCGTTTGTCTATAAATTTCTTCTCCTCTACTGGCAACCCTGCTCGTAACCTCCGTCAGAATCAAAAATTCAATCTTTAGATCCAGTTAGTGCGGGAAGATCGACCGGCGGAGACATGTCTAAGCGTCACCTCTCGGAACCCAATGCCGACCGCACCGGGAAAAGGCCGCGCCGTGTGCCCAAGAAGCACCTCTACCTGGTGCTGGACGACTGGCACAAGGGCTTCAGCATCCACAAGATCGACATCGACGCCTTGCAGGACGCCACCACCGACCTGCACCATGGGTTCCCTTACCCTGCTGCTCTCCGGTTAGCCGCACCGGTAAATCGTCTTCACATGGACTTCGCCGCCATGGACAGCAACATATTCATCACCACCAACCCATGCTGTCCGCACACTCCCACCCTCGTGTTCGACACCGAGATGGCTGGGCTCACCATGGGCCCCCGTCCACCGGTTCGACTCATCGACAGGACCACCTTCACCGTAGCCGCCGGTGGCATGATGTACGCGTTGACACATCGCCATGTCCACGAGCAGCACTCTTTCGAGGCCATGTCGTGGGCGCCAATGGACAAGGATGAGCCGTGGCCGAGCCCAACCATGAGGTGGTCCTGGAAAAGCGTGCCCTCACCGCCACCATTCGCCATGGATGACGTGATCACCTCCTACGCACTGCACCCGGACGGGCACACCATATTCATGTCCGCGCACGACATACGCTATCATCATCTTCCAAAGGGCACCTTCTCCTTCGACACCAGGACTTCCAAGTGGAGGTTGCATGGGGATTGGGCTCTACCATTCCAAGGGCAAGCACACTACGACGACGGGCTAGACGCATGGGTCGGGCTTCACAAGGACGGGTACATCTGCTCCTGTGAAGTCGCCTCCCGCAGCAGCACAAGTGCGGTGGAGCTTGAGTGGAAGGTGACCAAGGAGAAGCTGTTCCACAAGGACTCGGAGAGGCGGCTGGCATTTGCGAGGCCCAGTCTCGCCTACATGGGCGACGGCAGCTTTTGCCTTGTGGAGTCTGTGCTACGCGAGGGAGTGGAGTTTAAGTGCGCCTTCGGTGACCGTGACGGCTGTGTGCTCCACTTGAGCATGTTTGGTCTTAAGTATGATCGTAGGGGACAACTGCAAACCACGCGCCACCACACTAACTCCTATGTAGTCTCTAAGCATCTCCAGACAGTTTCTCCTGTAGTCTTCTGGATGTAGAGCTATTTGTTGACATGTTTTATGCAAACCATGTCCGAGAGTAATGTACGCTATGTATTATTATATGTGGGCACTATAAAGAGAAATAAAAAAGAAGTCCACTTCTCTTGGCATTTTTGTGGAACATGAGTGATTATTTTTGCATAACTGTTCTCGAAAGCACAGTGATGATCACACGTTACAAAAACTAAAAGTGGGACTGTCTTTTGCTCCTGCAATAACACGGTGTTAAATATGGATGGTGAAATTCTATTGTATAATAGTATCATAATAGACAATGAAATTATCTCTTATTTTGAAGAAACAGGGCTGAAGCTCTGCCTTTGCATTAAGGAGAAATTAGAGTTTTCTTACGGCAAAATTAAATCATCTATAGTACACCAAAAAGAATTAAATGGTGACAAACCTGCTGAGTAATTGCCAGGCCCAGTTCTGACAAAAATTGGAAAACTTGTACAGCTAATATTGTCTAGCTAGTCATATATGTTCTTGAAGAACAAAAAAAATAACTGTTGCTGAAGGCACAGCTAATATTGTCTAGCCAGTCATAGACACTGTAAGCTATGTATTATATGTGGGCAGGATAATAAAGAGAAATAAAAAAGAAGCCCACTTCTGTTGGCATTTTTGTGGAACATGAATGATTCTTTTTGCATATCTGTTCTTGAAAGCACAGTGATGATCACACGTTACAAAAACTAAAAGTGGGGCTGTCTTTTGCTCCTGCAATAACGCTATTCTTAAATACGGATGGTGAAGCTTTATTGTAATATCATAACAAACAATGAAATTATTTCTTATTTTAAAGAAACATGGAAGAAGCTCTGCCTTTGCATTGAGGAAAAATTAGAGTTTTCTTATGGCAAAATTAAATCATCTATGAGTACACAAAAGAAGTAAATGGTGGCAAATATATGGTCGATTTGTAAAAAATTCAGACTGGTTTCCGACCTGCGCCCGTCTGTGGCATATGTGAATGAGATTACCCCCGGTAAATCGATTCCTCCTATGGAGGTGTCGTGTTTATTTTCAGCAGGTACCGATCTCGTTGCTCCAACTTTGTCAACTCACAGTCGAGGAAGTAATTAAAGGGAAATCACCATAAGTGTCGAACGACCGATTCCACATGCCCAAACGAAGACGCCCCGAGGCAAATGCCTCGGCAGGTTCCGATAAGATTTTGGGGGATGATAATGGAGTTGTGATCTTTGCAGCATATAGACGATTGTACTTCTACAATGAGGCTCTAGAGGCTGAGTTACATGTGATAATGGAGGGGGTTGGTTTGGCGATCCGACAGACTACCTTATCAGCATTACTCCAATCTGATTGCACCACTTCATTAGCTGCAATGAAGGGCGACACATTGGACAAAACAACATACAGTCCTTTGATAGTCGATTTTAAACGGTTGTTGGAAGACAGGGTGTTTACTCCCGTTAAGATTTCCCGTGAACAAAACAATATTGCAGACCGTGTAGAAAATTTTGGTTGCAGTGGGGACAAGATTGCGTGATGGCTTAATCATACTCCTACTTGTTTTTTTTGCGAGTTATACTCCTACTTGTATTGCTGAAGGCTGCTGCTATACAGACGATAAAGTTGTGGCCGACTCCAGACGATCCTACTTGGCAGCGGCATGTGCATGCAGGAGTCAATTGTTTTTTTCTTAGTTGATGCTAGCGCTGTTGTGGACGAAGTATCATCCGCAGAACGTGCATAAAGTGTCGTGTGTGAAGCAATTTCGATTGTTGAACTAGTCGCTACCGATTGTAATCCCGTGACTTTGGAATAAGAAATGCACTGTTTTTTCCCGCAATTCTTAAGAAATTTTCACAAGGATTTCATTCTTATGAGTCAAATTATTTATACAGAAAAAGTTTGTAAGAATCCAAATCCTCTAAAAATAATATGGAATTCCTTCCTTTAAATCAAATATTGACGAGTTAGTTAAAAGAGACGCCATGTTGTTGCTTGCTGACTCTGACTCGTGTCTTATTCACGGCTCATGAAATTCTTTCTCTATCCAGATGCGGGCAGGTTCATAAGAAATACGCCTTCACTCGCAAGACTTTGGCTCCCGCTAATTTCTGATACGCCTTGAGCCATATATTACGTAGTCCTCAATATGTAAGTTGATTTGTTCTGATGTACTACTAGAATGCTTTGCATATGTTGATTGGAAAATCTGTCATCAAGAGTTGTGTTTATTATGTGATCCTATATTTTTCCAAATTGTATTCAAAAGTTGCACCAACAGCAAGCACGCGACGATGATGGGTTGTATATCGTCATATTTTTCGGGGACGTGAAAGTTGTACTTTGTGCTCTGTGCTGTTTGACTGTGAAGCTAAACTAGTGAAGTCTTTGTTTACTTGTGTGTGAATTGTTGAGCGAAGTAGCAATGATTGAGTGATGACATTCTGAAGACCCATGTTTCTTCGTTTCAAATGTTGCCAGCATAAAATTCTGAACAAGTTGTAGTGAATGAAGATGACCCATCTAGCATAATACAGAAAGAAAATCCTTTACTTTCGGTGACTGGATTGTTGCCAAATTGACATGGTAAAGAAAGAAAGATAAAAGGAAAGAAGAAACAAGTGTCTGGCTGGCTGGCTGGCCAACTCATTAGAGAAACAACAGTCAGCCAACAACAGAAGTACGTACAGAAACCAGTCAGCAGCAAGCAAACACACACAACCACACTCGTCAATGCCGGTCGATGCCATTATATATGTTGTTGCATATCTTAATATTGCTTACATTCCAAGATAGATGGATAGATTGTCGCAAAAAAATAAGAAAAAGATAGATAGATATATACTAGCCCCTAAAAAAAGGAAAATAAAAAGGATGGATAGATACTACGTAGAGAGGAAGGAAGGAATTAGTCCGGTCACGTCTGAGGGGGTGTTTGTTTCCAGAGACTTTTTGGTGTAGGGACTAGAAAAAGTCCCTCTTAGAGATTTTTTAACCAAACAGGAGGGACTACTAGGGACTAAAAGTTGCTTTTTGGGACTAAATTAAGAAGACTCTCAAGGAGAGTCTTTTTTGGGACTTTTCCAACAATGCCCCTCCATGCACCCATTGGCCCGCCACCCCATGGTGTTGTTTGATTGTTATTTTTCTATATACTAGGGGTAACATGGTCATTTAATAACCTCTAGGAAGGGACTAGGGACTTTTTAGTCTCTGGAAACAAACAGGGAGGGACTTTTTAAGGACTAGGGACTTTTTAGTTGGGACTAGAAAAAGTCATAGGACTTATGAACCAAACGAGGCTTGATGGATTCCCTGCAGTATTATCCATCTATTACTCCTCGTATCCCTCCTCCTCTATTTATTATTTACTCCTCGTATGGAAAGAGGGATTAATTCTCTCCCTCGAAACCAGGCGCTCTGTTAATCCCTCCCTCTCGTTCCTGCCGCATGCCATCCATCGGACTCCCCCTCGTGTCACGCAGATCGACCCCCCATCCGACGTCTCCCCGCGTTTCTTGCCTGCCCTCCTCTCTCTATTTATCTCCATCCAGTCCCTCCTCCCGCGTTCCCCTTCCTCTCCAATTGCTCCTCACCTTGCCTCATCTACAACACATACATACATGGAGACCCAAAGTTGTGCCAGGCTGTTCCAATGATGCACTGCCCACAACAACATTGATGGACCGTGTCAGGAGGGCCCGTGGGTTTGATCTGTCCTCTGGCGGTAAGCTCACATCGTTTCTCTCGATCTAATTAACCTTCTTTCTTCAAAGTCAAAAATCTTGGGATATATGGCACTACTCAAACTAATGAGTTTTCTTTCTTGCGGTGTAGTACATGGTTCTACTTAATTAGGTGACATGCAGGCAGGCAGAGATGAATTCGTCAGACAACGGCTAGCTACCTAGCAGGATCTGGATGCAGGTATGTTACTACCGGGGAACCTATTAACCGGTTTAAAGAAATAGCTAAAGCCATTGATCTTGGAACATATTGGCTGGACACTATCACACACCAAGTAATTTGCTAGGGATTGTTTTTCAGTGATGTTTTATTGGCTACTTACACTATGCATTTTGGTGTAAGTAGTGTATGTTTTAACAGTAAACAAGTTTTCGATCACAGTAAGTTATAAGGAACTTTATAGTTAGGTGTGTTTCCTGCTGCTACTGCTATAAGTGACCCAAGAAATGTCTGAATTTGTTTTAAGACTATCGCTTCTGCCACTAAACTACTGCTGTCGATGCTATACTCTGTTGTTCATGTTATACAGTAGTTAGGTGTGTTTCCTGCTGCTACTGCTATAAGTGACCTAAGTAATGTCTGAATTTATTTCAAGACTACCGCTTCTGCCACTGAACTACTGCTGTTGATGCTATACTCTCTTGTTGATGATATAGTTAGGTGTTGTGGCTATACTCTGTTGATGCTATACTTTGTTGTTGATCCTACTGCTATAAGTCACCGCAGCTGCTGCCATACTACTGTTGTTGATGCTATACTAGTGCAGCTTGTTTGACTTAACACTGATTTTTCCTCTGATGCTATACTAGTGTTGCTGTTGATTGGCTGAAAACTCTTTCCAGCCGACTCTAAAGTAGAGACCCATAAGAGGGGGAACATACATATACATCTCTTGGGCCCGTTTTACTTGCTATTCATGCAATGTTCCCACTTGATCTTAGGTTTTGCGTGCTAGGTAATAAACAAATAAATAAAACATTATTACCAACAGTTCAGTTCATTCTTTTAGAATAGGAGGTGGTTTCTCATTAGATCAAATGTGGTAAGATGTAAGTATTTTGGTTTGCCAACTCAGCACTTGGATTGGTCAAAAGAAATTTCTTCTTGCATCTAGACATATGTCTAAAGTGATTAATTGATTTAGTAAGCACATGTGGTTGATGCATACTAGGTCAGGGCAGAAAATGTTAGCAACCACTAGGTTAGTACTAGTATTATCTCAGTCGATGGCAAGTTGCATCGGTACAATCAGAAAAGACTATGAGTTTGGTAAGACAAGCATACAACCAGTAAAAGCAACAAGAAAAAAAACTAGGTTAGTACATTGTGCTGCAACTCTTTCTAGAATTAATCTGTCCTGGAAACCAGAGCATACTCTAGTCATCAGCCCCCCCCCCCCAAAAGCTCGTCTCACCATTGTTACCTCCACAAAAGGGGGGAAACAACTGATCCACATGACATAAGAATCTATACTGTTAATTTCCCACCAATTCAGAAGAATGACAGCTTTGCTGCAGCTCAATACATATAGATAATCAGTACAAGTGTGTCTTAGTGTGTGTATAGACAAGAGTGAAGTTGCAAGCCAAACTCTGTGTTCGGAAACCTAAACTGCAACAGTTTAAAATGATCAGCGGAGGAGTCAAAAAATCTTTACAAGTCTGTGCAAACATTTGGCTACTATGTAGGAACCTGTCTACTTATGAAAATCAAACACCCAACTTAAACTTGGCTGCATTTTCAAAGGAACACAAGAGATTAGCTAGTTTGAACAGGCAAACCAAATTGAGTACCATGGTTCTAACAAGTGTTATTAGCTAATGTCCACTTCTTTCTTTCTGTTAGAATATATAGGAAAGCTTGGTGTAACAAATGTGATACTTTTTACTATAGTCATTGAATTTGCCATTTTTTGGTTGTGTGCTGCAGTTGATGGGATCATTTGTTTTGATCCTATTGTGGCAAGATTTTGGTTTGCCAACACTGGGATTGGTCAAAAGAAAATAATTGTATCTTATTATAGGGCCGTTGACTCGTTGTGCATGGAGATCGAAGTCGGCGGTGGTCCGTCCTTCCATGTGGAACAGTGGCAAAAATATTTACTAGAAGAGATGGCCGTGGAGAGCGATTTGTAGCGCCATTGTGTATGCTGCGATGCGTTATGCTGCCGGAATTTCTGGTGAGAATTCCCGCGACTTTGTTTTGTTGACCATAGAACAAGATTTGCTTTATTTTGTTTCCTGTGCCCGGAGGCTTTGAGCTCCCTCGAAACCATTAATATAATGAAAAGGATGAGAAGAACATGATTTGCTCTTTATTTTCTTTCCTATTCCCAAGGCTTTGAGCTCCTCGAAACCATTACTATAATGAAAAGGATGAGAAGTCAGTCCTTAAACATAGAAGCACATAAGTTCTTTGAAGATCATTTTATTTGGGATGTCAATAACAGTTCTACCAATTTGCATCAATTGTGTATATGTTACAAACCTTCACTTGCCCCCAGTTGAGTCTTGCTGTTTTTCGTCAAATTCAGGAATCTTGCTATACAATCTCCACTAGTAGAAAACAGGGCATTTGTCCCGGTTCGTAAGGGCCTTTAGTCCCGGTTCATGAACCATGACTAAAGGGTCGTTACTAATACCTCCCCCCTTTAGTCCCGATTCAAACCAGAACCGGGACAGATGGGGCTCCACGTGGCCGCTGCCGGCAGCCCAGGCAGGGGGGCCTTTGGTCCCGGTTGATGACATAAACCGGGACCAAAAGGCTTCCACGCGTCAGGAGCTGGCTGGAGCTAAGGTTTAGGGGTTTAGGGGGTTATTTTTAGGTTGTTATTAGCTAGCTAATATAGAGAGAAGTGTCCTTTCTTATATCTTCATCCTTGGTTTACCAACGCTACTGCTATGTTCATTTCACCCCGCAGATATATAATAACTCATGCATGCTCGCATCATACATCATCATATATAATAACAAGTCCTACTAATCAAGCATCATCATACAACTTCTACTCGTTATTAATAATAAGTCATACGATCATCATCCTCATAGTCATCGAACCCAACCCTACATAATTGTTCTTAGCACATGATCATCAGTATCAGGTAGGACCTAAACACACTTAAGGTAAAATAGCATAAAACAATATAGACCCTGACTCTCCATTATAAAGAATGGAGATCATCCTGTCTCCAATTCTTGCGCTTCGCTTCCTTTTGCTTCCAAGAAGCTCATTACGACTGTCCATACATTTTTTCCATTCTTTGATTGTCATGTCTCCACTTCTTTTAGAAATCCGGTATGGACAGTTGAGATTCGTAGGATGACCTGGATATATGTTCAAAACACGAAGGCTGCCGCCATTCTGATACATCAAATGAGGCACACAATCCTCTGGGATTCTCTGTTGAAAAACATAGTAATAACTTCGTAGTTAGCAATGATGTACTAGTTTTAGAAGTATGCAAAAATATGCATGGATGTCGTAATAGTAAAAAATCTTACCAGGGTATCTCCATGGTAGTTACCGTAGTTCAACACGTGCACTAGTGGCACGTATTGATCATAATGTTGAGGAGTTCGATTGTAGATATTGTAATTCTCAAGATCATTACAAAATCCAACCAGATGAGTTTTCTCCTTGTAAGTTAACTCAGAGCCATCGGTGTAGTAAGTTCTATCTACCATCTTCTGCACATTCTTTGATACTTCAAAATAAGCTATCAATGGAAATAAGCTGTCAACTATTTTGAAATGAACAATATAAATTAGTTAATAATTAACTATGTTTGAGAAACTCACATAGCGGTAGAACTGGAGGCGTATCAACAAGGACCCAAATGTCCATATTGTCTTGCTCAATTTCAGGATCACCAAGATCCATGGTGACAAGCATACCCTCATCAAAACCATACAATTTGCAAAATGCTTCCCAATTTTTGCAACCAAAATGGGTTACGCTTTCAGCATTATACAACTTTACTTCAAAATCCACATCATGATGGGTCCTTAGGTGAATTTTCTTCGTTTCAAAATTTTCATGGTCTTCAAAATCCATCCTCTCCAAGACATAGCGTCTTGCATGGCATGGGATAAACTATACTCGAATTGTAAAAGATGAAAATTACACGTTGAAATAGTTGAAGTCATGATTAATTATTAAAAAAACACTTGTCGTCGTTGCATACCGTTTCAACTTCGAAGGTCTCCTCGAGCTTAATGCTGAAGCGCCGACCATCGTCCAGGTGAGGCCTGTCGCACCGACCTCGATCATCGTGGCACCAGTCGCACTCTCCCGGGAGACTTCCGTCGTCCGATGATGACATTTCCTATACGTTCATAATTCAAAGACTAAATTAGATCATTATTATTCAACTAATCATATGCATATGCCTTGCATAGTGCTCTCTAATTTGAGCATTCAATAAGAAAAATCAAATCGCAAAATAAAGTAGTATTCAAATTAGGATGCATTCAATTATAAGAAAAATTACATCATCTCCATGTGTCCGTACATCAAATATTATCACTAATACACGTCGAATACTATCATACATATCGCCAGTATAGCTAGAACCGTAGCGCCCGACGGGTATCGGCGCGGGCGGTGGACACCCAAAGGGAAGGAACCATCACAGGATCATAGCTCCAGTGAGATCCCTGAAGAACATGCCAGGTATTCTCGAACCTGCCCTCCAACGCAACCATGTAGCGACGGACGTGCTGGTCCTCCTCGCTGACACGGTGACGTACCACCTCCGCGGTGTCCGGAAGCCTCGGCACCGTCACTGGCCCACGCGACCACCACCAAACAAGGATCGGGTCAACGACGGGCTGGCTCCTCACCAAGCTACGCCCCCCGGAAGGTAGCGCCTCCCAGTACCACCCCGGCGGAGCCCAGTCCCGGACATGGCCCATCTGGTCAAGCAGGTGTCGTCCTCCACCGACTCAACAACGAGGATGCGGGATAGGCATCGTCCACGTCGATGCAGGAATAATTGCTTTAACTAAAAAAATAAACTAGTTCTATTAATTTTCTTGCTAAAAATAAATTACTTCTATAGTAAAATAAACCAGTTTTAATTAACTCTACATCCTAAATTAACTACAACAACTCAATTAATTAACTCTACATCCTAAATTACGCATCTAAATTAACTACACATTAAATTAGGAAATTACGCAACGGGCCGGGGCGGCGATCGACGAGGAGGCCGGCGACGGTGAGGGGCGCGGCGACGGCGATGGTGAGAGGCGCGGAGACGGTGACGGTGAGGGGGCGCGGTGCGATGGGCGATGAGGAGGCAGGGGGCGCGCGGCAACAGCGACGGTGAGGGGCACGGCGTCGGCGGCGAGGAGGCAGGGGGGCACGGGGCGGCGACAGCGTCTGCGGCCGCGCGGGACGGCGGCGGAGGCAGGGGCGACGGCGAGGCGCAGCCTGGCGGCGTCGTCGGGCGGGGAAGAACGAACTGAACCCACAATTTTCGCAAGTGCTACTTATATAGACGAAGCATTGGTCCCGGTTCGTGACAGAAACCGGGACGAATGCCCCCTTTAGACCCGGTTGGTGGCACCAACCAGGACCAAAGGGGGCATTCATCCCGGTTTCTGTCACGAACCGGGACCAATTCCCCCTTTAGTCCCGGTTGGTGCCACCAACCGGGACCAATGGCCTTGCGCTGGCGCGGTGGTGGGAGTTTAGTCCCACCTCGCTAGTTGAGAGTGACGAGCACCTGATTATAAGCTCCGCTGCCTCTTCCCTCTCGAACTCCTCTAAAAATGCAGGCTTATGGGCCTAATTGGACACTGCAATGCCTGTGGGCCTACTGGGCCTGCTGCGGGCCTGAATCCTGGCCCATGGTTGGGTTTCTAGTCGTATTCAGGCCGTGCTGGCCCAGTAGGTGGCATTTTTTTTTCTTTTTTCTATTTATTTTTTCGTTTCTACTTAGAACTAAATACTTATAGCTTTTTAGTGATTTCTTTTTTCTTTTAGGTCACAAAAATTATAAACTTTCTGTTAGTGCCATTAGCTTTAAAATTTGAATAGTTTAAATTTGAATTTTTTAAAATTTGTGTGAATCACTAGTTTATGAATCACTAGTTTACTAAATTTGTGTGAAAACACTTTGTAGAATAGTTAAAATTGATTTTTGAGTCAATCTTTTTCCTGCTATTTAATAGTAGGTGGCACTTTTTTTGTTTTTTTGTTTTGTAGTGATTTCTTTTTTATTTTAGGTCACAAAAATTATAAACTTTCTGTTAGTGCCATTAGTTTTAAAATTTGAATAGTTTAAATTTGAATTTTTTAAAATTTGTGTGAATCACTAGTTTATGAATAACTTTACTCAATTTGGTAATTTTAGTTAGTCATAACAAATATTATAGGCATTTTTTTCTTTTTTTGCTATTTATTTTTTCATTTCTACTTAGAACTAAATACTTATAGTTTTTTAGTGATTTCTTTTTTCTTTTAGGTCACAAAAAATAAAAACTTCTCTGTTAGTGAACATAGATGCACTTATAGAGAAAATTAAACATAAATTCATAACTAATTTCTATTTATGAATTTAGGTCCAATTTCCTCTATAGGTGCATCTATTTTCACTTTGAGAGGAGCTCAACAACGCAGAGAGGGACGGGCTTATAAACAGGTGCGGGCGCCCTTCGGTTGGCGAGGTGGGACTAAACTCTGGGCCAACCCTTTAGTCCCGGTTCGTGGTATGAACCGCGACTAAAGGGGAGCCTTTGGTCCCGGTTCGTGGCATGAACCGGGACCAATGGTGGTGGGCCAGGAGCCAGGCCCATTGGTCCCGGTTCGTCCCACAAACCGGGACCAAAAGGTCCAGACGAACCGGGACCAATGGCCCACGTGGCCTGGCCGGCCCCCTGGGCTCACGAACCGGGTCCAATGCCCCCATCTGTCCCGGTTCTAGACTGAACCGGGACTAATGGGCTGACCCGGCCTGGACCGTTGCCCCCCTTTTTTCTAGTGTCTATGACTTACAGTTGTATCGACACGCTATTGATATTAATTAGATGCACCTAATTTGTTAATATATAAATACTCTAATTGAAGCAAGAACTAACTTGTAATGGTTCCAAGTACTCCCTCTGTAAACAAATATAAGAGCGTTTAGATCACTACTTTAGTGATCTAAACGCTCTTATATTTGTTTACGGAGGGAGTAGTACATATAACTAAAACTGGTCAGATGTTTCTATATTTCTTTCATTAAGACATCTTTCTTCCTTTGTTAAGATGTACCCAAGATGGTCGGGAGCGTCAGCGCGCGCATTTATGATCTAGTTGCTACCATAAAATGTGTTATGCTGGAAACAATAGCATGGGTGCGGGTGCCTTATCTGTTACTCTTTCAGGTATAATGCCTCCATATATTTGGATAAAGCACTAACATTAAATATTACAAATAGACAGACACAACACGTGTGTCATCTATGATGTTGTCTAAATTGATGCTTAAAGAAAAACATACTTACATTGCATGTGTTCGTGCACACCAAGCAGAGGCACGTTCACACATGTGTATATACGCGGAGGAATTCAGGGAATTAAATGCCAATTTTACATATGAAAAAGATCATTAATCATTTATAGGAGTACATTTATTGTTATACTTGTTTTAACTATAATTTTGTTGTTAATGTGTTTAATGTTACTCCTAAAATCCCACGTGAAATAATCAAATGAATGACACGTCATAACATATCTATGTCTGACATATTCACCGGCTCCACCATGGACTTCTCGTGGAAGTAGCCGTTCGGCGATCATCCTCCTCACCAATGGCTGAGCCATGATTCCTTAAATCCTAATATTGAGGGGGGCGGTTGAAGGACACACCAAAAAAAGTACAAGTGTTGACATGCATATACAAGCAATGTGATCATATTGCGATGGACCCTGGCCCTTGCCGCACCCCTGCCTCCACCATTGCTCCTCACGAATGGTGTGGAGCGGGGGTTGGAAGTGGCCCTATTAAGACTTAAATACAACTCTCCCAGAAAAAAGACTTAACTACAATGTTTAGTGTGCATATTATACGTGGAACAAGGTGATGACGAGAATAATGTAATTTCAATGAAATGGATCCAAATAAGACTATGATTACTACTAAAAAAAAGCAATCCTCCCTTATAAATTTATCAAATCAATTCTCCATCTATTGCCACTCTAATATACGAGGTCTCATGTTATCACATTATTGGACATAAGATACAACTTGTGCATAACTTCGGATTTGACACCGGCCAAAAATTGGATGGATCTGTTGCGAGTTGGGCTCAATTATACTAGTGTTATATTAAGAATAAGTGCAAATGCAATGCCCAAGGATTGTTGAATTCAAAATAAGCAAGCTTTGTCAATGGTTCGAGGACAAATCTCTCATAGATATTTTCCATACTTCAAAATTTTGTAGTATATCAATAATCATTCCTTCTATTTAATTACACTTTTTAAAATCATGCACTCTAGAACCCTCAATTAGTGATGTGGTATTTAAGGATACTAGAATAAACAAGGACACATATATGTGCAGTTCATATAAGAGTGATACAAATTAATAATTAAATGAGAAAATTGTTTCCAAAAGAAAAGAATTGACACTATTGTCTTAAATTTAGGGCAAGTCCATTTTATAAGACCGATCTTAATTTTTAGCTGCATTATATTGTTAATTTTGGTAATATAATAGAATTGATAGCTAACACCATGTGTGAAAATGAGTTATAAAGAAATAAAAAAGTTTAGTATAAATAAGCGATAACGCTTATTTAACTTAGCATGAGCTAGATATTTACAAAACTAAATCATTAAGGGAAATCGCACAGCTCCCATCAATTTCCCTCTCCCACGCCCCTTTTTTTAGTGCCAAAAAAATAAATCAAGAATACAATTTATTTTATTTTTTTTATCAAAGAAGGGCTTCCCTCTCCGATTTCCATTAAGGGAAACCACAAGTATATAGCTATAGTAACCAGTTTCAGGACCACAACCAAGTTCAAACGACGACCAGAAAGAACTCGAGCTAGAGCTACAAACTTCAGACACTAAAACAGGGACAAGACCCCAGGTACTAACGAAACTAACATCAAGGCCCCAACAGAGGCTACAGACCCCACCAACACAGGAACAAGTCAACTGACATATATTACAGACCAAAAGGCTAATCGAAAATGGCAGCACGGGACAAGGAAAATGATCCAGGGGACACAGATAAACACACCTTCTTTTAGAGCCTAGGCACGTTGAATCTCCACCCCTGTATCGCCTTGTACACCTCATTTGCTACCCGCTCGAGCAGCTTTGCCCCCAGCTCCAGCTTGTTTGCATATCTCAGGAAGGAAATGCTCTGCTCCAAAAAAGGAGGATCATATTTCTCTGTTTATTTTTCGTTGAGCGTCGATGTTTGTTGATACGTCTCCGTCGTATCTATAATTTTTGACTGTTCCATGCAATATTCTACAATTTTCATATACTTTTGGCAACTTTTTATACTATTTTTGGGACTAACATATTGATCCAGTGCCCAGTGCTAGTTCCTGTTTGTTGCATGCTTTTTGTTTTGCAGAAAATCCATATCAAACGGAGTCCAAACGGGATAAAAACTGAAGGAGATTTTTTTGGAATATATGTGATTTTGGGGAAGAAGAATCAACGCGAGACGATGCCCGAGGGGGCCACGAGGCAGGGGGGTGCGCCCTAGGGGGTCAGGCGTGCCCTGGGCCCTCGTGGCCACCCGTAAGGCGGTTGGTGCCCTTCTTTCGCCGCAAGAAAGCTAATATCCGGATAAAAACCATGTCCAAATTTCAGCCCGATCGGAGTTACGGATCTGCGGGAATACAAGAAACGGTGAAAGGGCATAATCTGGAACGCAGAAACAGAGAGAGACAGAGAGATAGATCCAATCTCGGAGGGGCTCTCGCCCCTCCCATGCCATGGAGGCCATGGACCAGAGGGGAAACCCTTCTCCCATCTAGGGAGAAGGTCAAAGAAGAATAAGAAGGAGGGCTCTCTCCCCCTCTCTTCCGGTGACGCCAGAACGCCGCCGAGGCCATCATCATCACCGCAATCTACACCAACAACTTCACCGCCATCATCACCAACTCTTCCCCCCTCTATGCAGCGGTGTAATCCATCTTTTAGCCGCTGTAATCTCTACTTAAACATGGTGCTCAACGCTATATATTCTTTCCCAATAATGTATGGCTATCCTATGATGTTTGAGTAGATCCGTTTTGTCCTATGGGTTAATTGATGATCGTGATTGGTTTGAGTTGCATGTTTTATTATTGGCGCTGTCCTATGGTGCTCTCCGTGTCGCGCAAGCGTGAGGGATCCCCGCTGTAGGGTTTGCAATATGTTCATGATTTGCTGATGGTGGGTGGCGTGAGTGACAGAAGCACAAACCCGAGTAAGTAGGTTGTTTGCGTATGGGAGTAAAGATGACTTGATACTTTAATGCTATGGTTGGGTTTTACCTTAATGATCTTTTGTAGTTGTTGATGCTTGCTAGAGTTCCAATCATAAGTGCATATGATCCAAGAAGAGAAAGTGTGTTAGCTTATGCCTCTCCCTCAAATAAAATTGCAATAATGATTACCGGTCTAGTTATCGATTGCCTAGGGACAAATAACTTTCTTGTGTGACAACAAGCTATCTACTAAAACTAAATTAGTTGTGTCTTCATCTAAAAAGCCCCTAATTTTTATTTACGCACTCTTTATTATCTTGCAAACCTATCCAACAACACCTACAAAGTACTTCTAGTTCCATACTTGTTCTAGGTAAAGCGAACGTTAAGCATGCGTAGAGTTGTATTGGTGGTCGATAGAACTTGAGGGAATATTTGTTCTACCTTTAACTCCTCGTTGGGTTCGACACTCTTACTTATCGAAAGAGGCTACAATTGATCCCCTATACTTGTGGGTTATCATTGGTCTTGTCATGCTAAAGTTTGGATTGTATTATATTGTGCGGTCGACTTAATAAGTAAACAAAAGAGAGATGTTGGCTAGTTGGCTATTAGTTGAACCTGAATGTCTATTTGCATTCTGACTTTGAGATGTTCATATGTATCAACTGGTGCCATTGTAGATGGAGAGTTGTGGATTTCCTTGTTTGATTGTTGAGAAAAGAAAATGCACTCACTCGTATAATCTTAATTGGTGCCATTGTCTATCTTGTTGACAAAGGACAGTTGTTGCAGTGGATAAGCTATTCGCTGAAATGCCCTATCCTACACCATGTGGTCAGTTCTTTAAATTTCGTAGATAAAGCAGTGACAAAGTTTCGTTGAATTGCAGCAACAAGCCTCGCAGCTTAAACACACATCTCTAAATTGACCGGGTGATCTCCAAGGCAGATTTTTGTGGTCTTTTTACCATGTTTCCTCCTCGAGTCGTTCTGCAAAGATTATCTCTGTTTTGCTGATGATGTTATCCTTTTTGTGCGGGCTTCCCCGGTGGATGTTCAGGTCGTGTGTCAAACATGAGATATTGCGTGTATGTCAAGGAGTTGCGCCGGTATAAGATCATCCCGTGGAGTAGTTAGTTAGCTAGAATACTATGTAATCTTTATCTTTCTTATCTCTAGTATTCTTTCTCTCCAAGAGATGTATCCCAACAACCTGTACGCGTATCCGGGCTCGCAACCCAGCTATTTAACACGCAACACGTCTGGCCAGGAAAGCTAAGACGTTTACCGCATCGCACATGGTATACAGAGCCTCCTTCATCCACCAGAAACCCTAGCTTATCCATCTCCATCAAGTGCGCGCAGCCATGTCTTCCTCCTCCGCCTCCTTCCAGTCGGCCCTCGGCGGTGGAGCCCCGGAGAAGCTAACCCACGGCAATTATGTTTTGTGGCGGACTCAGATCATGCCACAGCTGCGGGGTGCCGGCCTCTTCCACTACGTTGATGGCACGACAACGGAGCCGGCCGAAGTCCTCACCACCAAGGACGCCGCCGGCAAGGAGACCACTGAGCCGAATCCCCTTCATCCGCTCCGGGTGAAGGAGGATCAACAGGTCCTCGGCTATCTTCTCCAACACCTGTCCAAGGAAGTTCTCATCACGGTGACCACGATCACCACGACGCACGCTCTTTGGGTGGCACTAGCGAACATGTTTTCGTCACAGTCACTCAGCCGCGTCAACAACATCCGGACAGCGCTGATCAATGCGCAGAAGGGCAATCAATCGGTGGCCACCTTCTTCGCCGCCATGAGGGGTCTCGCCGATGAACTCGCCGCGGCGGGAAAACCCATCCAGGACGACGAGTTGATCTCCTACATCATCCACGGGCTGGACCAAGACTATCAGCCCCTCGTCTCTGTAAGTGCATCTAGTGCCACCCCTAGTTGGTTTTGGAGTATTGACGACAAACCTAGTTGAGGGACTAATGTGTTTGTGAGAATTGCAGGATAACACAGGTAGAAGTCCCTCATTGATTTGGTTTTCCTACCAGAGATGACCCCTAAAAATGTATGAAGACATTGAAGTCAAAGGTGGTATGTGAAGACATTCACATTGAAGACTATGACAAGAGAAGACATCGCGTGAAGACTATGGAGCGCGAAGACTTAGCAGTTTCGTCGTTCTGTGTTTTTCTTTGTTGAGTCATGGAAACCACCGTACTGTTAAGTGGGGTCCAAGAGAACCAGTCAGAATGACTGAAGTGATGCTTAACCAAAATCATATGTCTTCGAGTGAAGACTATGAGAGCAAATCTTGTCCAGAGTTGGATAAGTCAGCTTTGCTTGTAGCCCAAGTAAAGTTGCCGTGTGTGTTTGAAATCTGACCGTTGGAACACGTGTCAGTTCATTAGTGACCAAGGGTCATTTCAGACAAATCAGGTCGGGTTGCCTAGTGGCTATAAATAGTCCACCCCCTACAACCATAAATGGTTGGCTGCTCAGAGTTAGAGTACGACTTTTGTCGTTTGAGAGCAACCCACCTCGAAGCCTTTGAGAGAGAATTCCTTGTGAGGATAAAGCCCTAACCACCCAGAGCCAAAGAGTGTTAGGCATCACTTAAGTCTTCTTGTCTGTGTGATCTGAAGACTTATTACACTTGAGGACTGTGAATCCTCCAGCCGGTTAGGCGTCGCGTTCTGAGCATCCAAGAGTCATTGTGGATCGCCGGTGAACGAAGTCTGTGAAGGTTTGGAAGTCTACCTTGAAGACTTACCAGAGTGATTGGGCGAGGACTAGGTGTCCTTAGCTCAAGGGGAATAAGGTGAAGACGAGGTCTTCTAAGTTGAATCTCAGCCTCCCCAACCAGATGTACAGTTGTCACAGCAACTGGAACTGGTCCAACAAATCATTGTCTTCAACGAGTCACTGGTTTCATCCTTCCCTTCCCTTCGCTTACTATTGGTCCTTGTGAAGTCATTGTATGATTGCATTATCTTTTGTCTTCACTGAGTGACTACTTGTTCTGATTGGCTTCACATTATCTTCCTACCTGATCCTTACTGCCTAGCTGCTATTAGTCATTGTGCTTTCACTTCATTGAATACTTGACTATGTTTTGCCTAGTGTAGTCTACCTTCCGCTGCATGGTAATAGGTTTATTTCTATCGTTTGTCTTCGAAGCTTACATGTTTTGAAGACTTTCATAAAAATCGCCTATTCACCCCCCTCTAGTCGATCACTAGCACTTTCAATTGGTATCAGAGCAAGGTACTCCCTTGTTCTGTGTGATTCGGTTTAACCACCTGGAGTTTTAGCTATGTCGACTGCAGGGATAATTGAAGTCTCCGCTGCGTGCCCCGTCTTCGATGGAACTGAATATCCCTACTGGAAGAATAAGATGCGCATGCATCTTGAAGCCATTGATGTCGACCTATGGTATGTCGTCAAGAACGGCGTTCCCAAGGCTGGAGAAGGTGTTACTGCTACTGATGTCAAGAAGTTCGTTCAACTGGACTCTACTGCCAAGAATATCATCTGTGGTCACCTGACCAAAGGACAGTATGGCCGTGTGAGTGCTTTGGAAACATCTAAGCTAGTCTGGGACTGGCTCTCCAAGGTCAACGAAGGCGTCTCAACCCAGAGAGATCAGAGAATCAGTGTCCTTCGCAACCTCTTCAACCGCTTCAAGAGAAATGACAATGAGAATGTCCAGCTCACGTTTGATCGACTCACTGACATCACAAATGAGCTTCAAGCCCTCGGCGCTACTGAGATCACCAAGCATGAAGTCATCAAGACACTCCTGAGATCACTTGACAGTTCGTTTGACACCCTAGCCCTGATGATTCAAGAACGTCCTGATTTCAAGACACTCGATCCGTCTAACATACTTGAGAGGCTCAACACACACGAGTTTCAGCTTTCTGAGAAAAGAGACATCTACGGTCCCAACTATGGGCGAACTCGTGCCTTGAAGGCAAAAGCTGTCTCCTCATCTGAAGAAGAATCTGACAGCAGTTCTGATGATCCTGAAGACATTGGAAAGGAGCTTGCTATGCTTGTGAAGAAGTTCCAAAAATTTACCAAGAAGAAAGGCTTCAGAAAGTCTTCACGATCAAGCTCAAGGAATGATGAAGCTTCTGCTCATGACTACAATAAGAGAACATGTCACAAGTGCAAGAAACCTGGCCACTACATCTCTGAGTGTCCACAGTGGGACAATGAGAACAAGAAGAAGAAGAAGAAGAATAAGAAGAAGAAGAAAAAGAAGAAGAAGAAGAAGAAGAAGAGCAAGGAGTATGACTCTGATGACAAGAAGAAGAAGAAATACTCAAAGTCTTCTTCCAAGTATTCCTCAAGGTCTTCATCACACAAGAAGAGCTCATCTGGCAAGGCACGTGCGTTTGTTGGCAAGGAAATGGATTCTGAGGAGGAGTCTGCTTCTGAGGAGGCGGAGGTGGAGTCTGAGGAGGAGTCCGATTCTGGTGTTGCGAGTCTGGCTACATCATACGTTGCCAAGTCCATCTTCAACACTGAAGACAATGACTTCATCACCGACACCGATGCAAATGACAAGGACTACTCCACTCCTTCCTACTGCTTCATGGCACGCGGTGCCAAGGTAAACACACGCACTACTCACTATCAAACATCTAGTGACGATGACTCTGATTGTGGTTCCAAACCCAGCTACAAAACACTTGCTAAAATTGCAACTGAACAACAGAAAGCTATGGAACACATTCAAAAACTGTTAGACAAAAGCGATGATCTGTTAGACGCTGACATGACTCGATCTCAGTCCTTAATTGAAGACATAAAAAATCTTCACGTTAAGTATGAGGAACTTGAAGGTCGTCATGAAACGCTCTCAACAACTCATGAAAGGCTTTCCTATGATTATCTTCAAAGGAAGCAAGATCTTGAGAAATTCAGAGTGGCTCATGAAGATCTTCAAAAGGAAAACGAGTCACTTCACGCCGAACAGATCAGTTCAGCTCAGGAAGGATTTGAACCACCATGTCTTAAATGCATTGAGCGTGATAACGCTACTTCTGTTGCTGAATGTTCTACTGCTGCTACTATTGCAATATTGTCAACTGTTGATGTGGTAACTAACCCCTCTGCTGAGGATACCACTGCTATTGCTGATGAGAATGCTAGGTTGAAGACACTGCTTGAAACAGGGATGTACAAAAGTCTCAAAGGGCATCAGACACTATGTGATGTCCTCAAAAGGCAGATCCTGAACCGAAACCCTAGGAAAGAGGGTGTTGGGTTTGAAAGGAAAATGAATGCCGATGGCTCTTACTGGAAACCTGAGCAGTACCCCAAAACCACATGGGTTGCTGCAAAGGAACCTTCAGCGGATCCATCCACCCTATCTGGCTTCACTTGTGCTAATCCCATTGTTATTGATGAATCCTTTGATGCAAACTATAAACTGTTTAAGAATCAGAATGGTGAAGTGTTTGCCAGGTATATTGGTACTAACTGCAGGAATGGACCGCCTATGAAGAAGATCTGGGTGCCGAAAAGGTGTTTGGAGAATCTTCCTGTGAATGTCATCATGACACCACAGGTGAAGAAGACAAACCCCAGTCCACAGGCTTCATACGGTCCAAAGGCTTCATACAGACAGAGGACTCACCTGAGTCGCACTAACGCAAATGTTTTGCAGGGAAACCATACTCAGGCCTGTGAATATGAGCGTGTTTCATCAAATCGCCATGTTCATAAGACCAAGAACTATTCTGCTTATTCTTATGAGTACTATTGTCCACCTGCAAGACTTTTTGCTAGGGCTCCAAAGCCAAAGTTCTCAGATGCTGCACTTAGACTCATTGCTTCGAAGCCACCCTTGAAGATGTGGGTGGCTAAGAAAGCTTAACTCTCTTTTGCAGGGAAAGGTCTCCAGCCGAAAACCAAAATCGTCTGACACTATTGTTGGGGACCTTAAACATCTTGTAGGGCGCAAGATCAAATGCCCAAATGGTCTTATTATGTACTTTGTTCCTGAATCGCTTGCTACTTGCCCTATCAGTCCTAGTCCTAATCTCGATCTAAGCTTTAATAATCCACTGGTTCGTCAAATGTTTTTGCTTCACAATTCTCTTCGTGAAGCCTATCCCCCTAACTGCACTGTAGGCTACGACACCAGCTGCTTCAGAATGGATTATTGATAGTGGGTGTACAAATCACATGACTGGCAAGCGAAGCCTTCTCATGGACTCAACGTTACGTCCATCTGACAAAAGTCACATCACATTTGCTGACACTGGTAAAAGCAAGGTATTGGGTCTAGGTAGAGTTGCAATCTCAAAGGATCAACACATGGATAAAGTCATGCTTGTTGAATCCCTTGGTTTCAACTTAATGTCTGTCTCAATGCTTTGCGATTTAAACATGATTGTGATGTTTGGAAAATATCGTTGCCTTGTACTAATGGAATTTGACAAGTCTCTAGTGTTTGAAGGGTATCGGAAAGATGATTTGTACGTGGTAGAATTCTCAGCAGGACCACAAATTATAGTATGTCTTCTAGCAAAAGCTTCTGAATGCTGGCTCTGGCATCGAAGGCTAGGGCATGCTGGCATGAGGAACCTCCACACCTTTGCAAGGAAGAAGCATGTCATAGGCATCGAGGGCGTCAAGTTCAAGAAGGATCACTTATGCGGTGCCTGTGAAGCAGTAAAGATGACGAGGTCCAAGCATCCCTCGAAGACAATCATGACAACGACTCAACCCTTCGAACTGCTCCACATGGATCTTTTCGGTCCCACTCATTACTCAACACTTACTACTACTGCTTGTCTCTATGGCTTTGTCATTGTTGATGATTATGTTGGGGAACGTAGCAATAATTCAAAATTTTCCTACGTGTCACCAAGATCAATCTATGGAGTCATCTAGCAACGAGGGAGGAGTGGATCTACATACCCTTGTAGATCGCGCGCGGAAGCGTTCAAGAGAACGGGGTTGATGGAGTCGTACTCGTCGTGATCCAAATCACCGATGATCCTAGCGCCGAACGGACGGCACCTCCGTGTTCAACACACGTACAGCCCGGTGATGTCTCCTACGCCTTGATCCAGCAAGGGGAGAAGGAGAGGTTGGGGAAGACTCCATCCAGCAGCATCACGACGGTGTGGTGGTGATGGAGGAGCGTGGCAATCCTACAGGGCTTCGCCAAGCACCACGGGAGAGGAGAAGGACTTGGGGAGAGGGGAGAGGGCTGCACCAAAGGCAAAGGTAAGAAGTCCTCCATCTCCCCCACTATATATAGGGGGGCCAAGGGGGGGCGCCGGCCCTAGGAGATCCAATCTCCTAGGGGGGGTGGCGGCCAAGGGAGGATTCCCTCCCCCCCAAGGCACCTAGGGGTGCCTTCCCCTTGTGGGACTCTTCCTTTAGGGTTTTCCCCACACAAGGCGCATGGGCCCTAGGGGAAAGTGGCGCCCCAGCCCACTTTGGGCTGGATCCCTTCCCACTTCAGCCATGGGACCCTCCGGGATAGGTGGCCCCACCCGGTGGGCCCCCGAGACCCCTCCGGTGGTCCCGGTACAATACCAGATAACCCCGAAACTTCCGGGCCGTAGGACTTCCCATATATACAAATCTTTACCTCGGACCATTCCGGAACTCCTCGTGACGTCCGGGATCTCATCCGGGACTCCGAACAACATTCGGTAACCACATACAAACTTCCTTTATAACCCTAGCGTCATTGAACCTTAAGTGTCCTACGGGTTCGGGAACCATGCAGACATGACCGAGACGTTCTCCGGTCAATAACCAACAGCGGGATCTGGATACCCATGTTGGTTCCCACATGTTCCATGATGATCTCATCGGATGAACCACGATGTCAAGGACTTAATCAATCCCGTATACAATTCCCTTTGTCTAGCGGCATGTACTTGCCCGAGATTCGATCGTCGGTATCCCGATACCTTGTTCAATCTCGTTACCGGCAAGTCTCTTTACTCGTTCCGTAACACATCATCCCGTGATCAACTCCTTGATCACATTGTGCACATTATGATGATGTCCTACCGAGTGGGCCCAGAGATACCTCTCCGTCACACGGAGTGACAAATCCCAGTCTCGATTCGTGCCAACCCAACAGACACTTTCGGAGATACCCGTAGTGTACCTTTATAGCCACCCAGTTACGTTGTGACGTTTGGCACACCCAAAGCACTCCTACGGTATCCGGGAGTTGCACAATCTCATGGTCTAAGGAAATGATACTTGACATTAGAAAAGCTTTAGCATACGAACTACACGATCTAGTGCTATGCTTAGGATTGGGTCTTGTCCATCACATCATTCTCCTAATGATGTGATCCCGTTATCAACGACATCCAATGTCCATGGTCAGGAAACCGTAACCATCTATTGATCAACGAGCTAGTCAACTAGAGGCTTACTAGGGACATGGTGTTGTCTATGTATCCACACATGTATCTGAGTTTCCTATCAATACAATTCTAGCATGGATAATAAACGATTATCATGAACAAGGAAATATAATAATAATCAATTTATTATTGCCTCTAGGGCATATTTCCAACAGTCTCCCACTTGCACTAGAGTCAATAATCTAGTTCACATCGATATGTGATTAACACTCAAGGTCACATCCCCATGTGACTAACACCCAAAGAGTTTACTAGAGTCAATAATCTAGTTCACATTTACCATGTGATTAACACTCGATGAGTTCTGGGTTTGATCATGTTATGCTTGTGAGAGAGGTTATAGTCAACGGGTCTGAAACTTTCAGATCCTGTATGTACTTCGCAAATCTCTATGTCATCTTCTAGATGCAGCTACCACGCTCTATTTGGAGCTATTCCAAATAACTGTTCTACTATACGAATCCAGTTTACTACTCAGAATAATCTGGATTAGTGTCAAAGTTTGCATCGGCGTAACCCTTTACGACGAAACTCTTTTACCACCTCCATAATCGAGAAAATTCCTTAGTCCACTAGTTACTAAGGATAACTTTGACCGCTGTCCTGTGATCCATTCTTGGATCACTCTTGTACCCCTTGACTGACTCATGGCAAGGCACACTTCAGGTGCGGTACACAGCATAGCATACTGTAGAGCCTATGTCTTAAGCATAGGGGACGACCTTCGTCCTTTCTCTCTATTCTGCCGTGGTCGAGCTTTAAGTCTTAACTTCATACCTTACAACTCAGGCAAGAACTCCTTCTTTGACTGATCCATCTTGAACACCTTCAAGATCATGTCAAGGAATGTGCTCATTTGAAAGTACCATTAAGCGTTTTGATCTATCCTTATAGATCTTGATGCTCAATGTTCAAGTAGCTTAATCCAGGCTTTCCATTGAAAAACACTTTCCAAATAACCCTATATGCTTTCCAGAAATTCTACGTCATTTCTGATCAACAATATGTCAACAACATATATTTCAGAAATTCTATAGTGCTCCCACTCACTTTTGGAAATACAAGTTTCTCATAAACTTTGTATAAACCCAAAATCTTTGATCATCATCAAAGCATACATTCCAACTCCGAGATGCTTACTCCAGTCCTTAGAAGGATTGCTGGAGCTTTGCATACTTATTAGCATCTTTCAGGATTGACAAAACTTCCGGTTGTATCACATACAACCTTTCCTCAAGAAAATCGTCGAGGAAACAATGTTTGACATCCCTATCTGCCAAGATTCATAAATAAATGCACTAATCGCTAATATAATCCAACAGACTCTCTTAGCATCGCTACGAGTGAGAAAGTCTCATCGTAGTCAACTCTTTGAACTTGTCGGAAAACATCTTAATGACAAGTCGAGCTTTCTTAATGGTGAACAATTTACCATCATTGTCCGTCTTCCTTTTAAAATCCATCTGTACTCAACAGCCTTACCCACCATCGAGCTGTTCTGTCAAAGTCTACACTTTGTTTCATACATGGATCCTCTCTCGGATTTTATGGCCTCGAGCCATTTATCGGAATCCGGGCCACCATCGCTTTCTCCATAGCTCGTAGGTTCATTGTTGTCTAGCAAACATGACTTTCCTAGACAGGAATTACGTACCACTCTGAAGTAGTTACGCATCCTTGTCATCCTACGAGGTTTGGTAGTGACTTGATCTGAAGTTTCATGATCACTATCATAAGCTTCCACTTCAATTGGTGTAGGTGCCACAGGAACAACTCCTGTGCCCTCCCAACGCTAGTTGAAGAGACGGTTCAATAACCTCATCAAGTCTCCCACCATCCTCCCCACTCAATTCTTTCGAGAGAAACTTTTCCTCGAGAAAGGACCGATTCTAGAAACAATCCCTTATTGCTTTCGGATCTGAGACAGGAGGTATACCCAACTTGTTTGGGTGTCCTATGAAGATGCATTTATCCGCTTGGGTTCGAGCTTATCAGCCTAAAACTTTTCACATAAGCGTCGCAGCCCAAACTTCTAAGAAATGACAGCTTAGGTTTCTCTAAACCATAGTTCATGGGTGTCATCTCATCGGAATTTGTGTGGCCCTATTTAAAGTGAATGTGGTTGTCTCTAATGCCTAACCCATAAACTATTGTGGTAATTCGATAAGAGACATCATGGTATGCATCATATCCAATAGGGTGCAGTTATGATGTTCGGACACACCATCACACTATGGTGTTCCAGGCTGTATTAGTTGTGAAACAATTTCCACAATGTCTTAATTCTGTGCCAAACTCGTAATTCAGATATTCATCTCTATGATCATATCATAGATATTTTATCCTCTTGTCACGACGATCTTTCAACTTCACCTGAAATTACTTGAACCTTTCATAATTCAGGACTCGTGATTCATCAAGTAAATATACTCAACATCTACTCAAATCATCTGTGAAGTAAGAACATAACGATATCCACTACATGCCTCAGCACTCATTGGATTGCACACATCAAAATGTATTACTTCCAACAAGTTGCTTTCTAGTTCCATTTTACTGAAAACGAGGCTTTCAGTCATCTTGCCCATGTGGTATGATTTGCATGTCTCAAGTGATTCAAAATCAAGTGAGTCCAAACGGTCCATTTGCATGGAGTTTCTTCATGCATATACACCAATAGACATGGTTCGCATGTCTCAAATCTTTCAAAACAAGTGAGCCCAAAGATCCATCAACATGGAGCTTCTTCATGCGTTTTATACCGATATGACTTATGTGGCAGTGCCACAAGTAGGTGGTACTATCATTACTATCTTTTGGCATGAACATGTGTATCACTACGATCGAGTTTCAATAAACCATTCATTTGAGGTGTAAGACCATTGAAGGTATTATTCAAATAAACAGAGTAACCATTATTCTCTTGAAATGAATAACCGTATTGCGATAGTCATAATCCAATCATGTCTATGCTCAACGCAAACACCAAATGACAATAATTTAGGTTTAACCCCAATCTCGATTGTAGAGGGAGCGTGCGATGCTTGATCATATCAACATTGGAAACACTTCCAACACATATCGTCAGCTCACCTTTAGCTAGTCTCCGTTTATTCCGTAGCTTTTATTTCGAGTTACTAACACTTAGCAACCGAACCGGTATCTAATACCCTGGTGCTACTAGGAGTACTAGTAAAGTACACATTAACATAATGTATATCCAATATACTTCTATCGACAGCCTTCTCATCTACCAAGTATCTAGGGTAATTCTGCCCCAGTGGCTGTTCCCCTTATTACAGAAGCACTCAGTCTCGGGTTTGGGTTCAACCTTGGGTTTCTTCACTAGAGCAGCAGCTGAATTGCCGTTTCATGAAGTATCCCTTCTTGCCCTTGCCCTTCTTGAAACTAGTGGTTTCACCAACCATCAACAATTGATGCTCCTTCTTGATTTCTACTTTTGTGGTGTCAAACATCGCGAATATCTCAAGGATCATCATATATGTCCCTGATATATTATAGTTCATCACGAAGCTCTAGCAGCTTGGTGGTAATGACTTCGGAGAAACATCACTATCTCATCTGGAAGATCAACTCCCACTCGATTCAAATGATTGTTGTACTCAGACAATCTGAGCACAAGCTCAACAATTGAGCTTTTCTCCCTTAGTTTGCAGGCTAAAAAAAATCGTCGGAGGTCTTATACCTCTTGACGTGGGCACGAGCCTGAAATCCCAATTTCAGCCCTCGAAACATCTCATATGTCTCGCGACGTTTCAAAACGTCTTCGGTGCCTCGACTCTAAACCGGTTAACTGAACTATCACGTAGTTATCAAAATGTGTATGTCAGATGTTCGCAACATCCACAGACGATGTTCGAGGTTCAGCACACTGAGCGGTGCATTAAGGACATAAGCCTTCTATGAAGCAATGAGGACAATCCTCAGTTTACGGACCAAGTCCGCATAATTGCTACTATCAACTTTCAACTAAATTTTCTCTAGGAACATATCTAAAACGTAGAACTGAAGCGCGAGCTACGACATAATTTGCAAAATCCTTTTTGACTATGTTCAGGATAATTAAGTTCATCTTATGAACTCCCACTCAGATAGACATCCCTCTAGTCATCTAAGTGATTACATGATCCGAGTCAACTAGGCCGTGTCCGATCATCACGTGAGACGGACTAGTCAACATCGGTGAACATCTTCATGTTGATCGTATCTTCTATACGACTCATGCTCAACCTTTCGGTCTTCTGTGTTCCGAGGCCATGTCTGTACACATGCTAGGCTCGTCAAGTCAACCTAAGTGTTTCGCGTGTGTAAATCTGTCTTACACCCGTTGTATGTGAACATTAGAATCTATCACACCCGATCATCACGTGGTGCTTCGAAACAATGAATTGTCGCAATGGTGCACAGTTAGGGGGGACACTTTCTTGAAATTTTAATGAGGGATCATCTTATTTACTACCGTCGTTCTAAGCAAATAAGATGTATAAACATGATAAACATCACATGCAATCAAATAATAGTGACATGATATGGCCAATATCATATAGCTCCTTTGATCTCCATCTTGGGGCTCCATGATCATCTTGTCACCGGCATGACACCATGATCTCCATCATCATGATCTCCATCATCGTGTCTTCATGAAGTTGTCACGTCATCTATTACTTCTACTACTATGGCTAACGCTTTAGCAATAAAGTAAAGTAATTACATGACGTTTATATTGACACGCAGGTCATAAATAAATAAAGACAACTCCTATGGCTCCTGCCGGTTGTCATACTCATCGACATGCAAGTCGTGATTCCTATTACAAGAACATGATCAATCTCATACATCACATATATCATTCATCACATCCTTTTGGCCATATCACATCACATAGCATACCCTGCAAAAACAAGTTAGGCGTCCTCTAATTGTTGTTTGCATGTTTTACGTGGCTGCTATGGGTTTCTAGCAAGAACGTTTCTTACCTACGCAAAAACCACAACGTGATATGCCAATTGCTATTTACCCTTAATAAGGACCCTTTTCATCGAATCCGTTCCGACTAAAGTGGGAGAGACAGACACCCGCCAGCCACCTTATGCAACTAGTGCATGTCAGTCGGTGGAACCGGTCTCACGTAAGCGTACGTGTAAGGTTGGTCCGGGCCGCTTCATCCCACAATGCCGCTAAATCAAGATTGGACTAGTAACGTAAGCATATTGAAAAAAATCAATGCCCACAACTACTTTGTGTTCTACTCGTGCATAGAATCTACGCAATAGACCTAGCTCATGATGCCACTGTTGGGGAACGTAGCAATAATTCAAAATTTTCCTACGTGTCACCAAGATCAATCTATGGAGTCATCTAGCAACGAGGGAGGAGTGGATCTACATACCATTGTAGATCGCGCGCAGAAGCGTTCAAGAGAACGGGGTTGATGGAGTCGTACTCGTCGTGATCCAAATCACCGATGATCCTAGCGCCGAACGGACGGCACCTCCGTGTTCAACACACGTACAGCCCGGTGACGTCTCCTACGCCTTGATCCAGCAAGGGGAGAAGGAGAGGTTGGGGAAGACTCCATCCAGCAGCATCACGACGGTGTGGTGGTGATGGAGGAGCGTGGCAATCCTACAGGGCTTCGCCAAGCACCACGGGAGAGGAGAAGGACTTGGGAGAGGGAGAGGGCTGCACCAAAGGCAAAGGTAAGAAGTCCTCCATCTCCCCCACTATATATAGGGGGGCCAAGGGGGGGCGCCGGCCCTAGGAGATCCAATCTCCTAGGGGGGGTGGCGGCCAAGGGAGGATTCCCTCCCCCCCAAGGCACCTAGGGGTGCCTTCCCCTTGTGGGACTCTTCCTTTAGGGTTTTCCCCACACTAGGTGCATGGGCCCTAGGGGAAAGTGGCGCCCCAGCCCACTTTGGGCTGGATCCCTTCCCACTTCAGCTCATGGGACCCTCCGGGATAGGTGGCCCCACCCGGTGGGCCCCCGAGACCCCTCCGGTGGTCCCGGTACAATACCGATGATCCCGAAACTTGTCCCGATGGCCGAAATAGGACTTCCTATATACAAATCTTTACCTCCGGACCATTCCGGAACTCCTTGTGACGTCCGGGATCTCATCCGGGACTCCGAACAACATTCGGTAACCACATACAAACTTCCTTTATAACCCTAGCGTCATCGAACCTTAAGTGTGTAGACCCTACGGGTTCGGGAGACATGCAGACATGACCGAGACGTTCTCCGGTCAATAACCAACAGCGGGATCTGGATACCCATGTTGGCTCCCACATGTTCCACGATGATCTCATCGGATGAACCACGATGTCAAGGACTTAATCAATCCCGTATACAATTCCTTTGTCTAGCGGCATTGTACTTGCCCGAGATTCGATCGCCGGTATCCCGATACCTTGTTCAATCTCGTTACCGGCAAGTCTCTTTACTCGTTCTGTAACACATCATCCCGTGATCAACTCCTTGATCACATTGTGCACATTATGATGATGTCCTACCGAGTGGGCCCAGAGATACCTCTCCGTCACACGGAGTGACAAATCCCAGTCTCGATTCGTGCCAACCCAACAGACACTTTCGGAGATACCCGTAGTGCACCTTTATAGTCACCCAGTTACGTTGTGACGTTTGGTACACCCAAAGCACTCCTACGGTATCCGGGAGTTGCACAATCTCATGGTCTAAGGAAATGATACTTGACATTAGAAAAGCTTTAGCATACGAACTACATGATCTTGTGCTAGGCTTAGGATTGGGTCTTGTCCATCACATCATTCTCCTAATGATGTGATCCCGTTATCAACGACATCCAATGTCCATGGTCAGGAAACCGTAACCATCTATTGATCAACGAGCTAGTTAACTAGAGGCTTACTAGGGACATGGTGTTGTCTATGTATCCACACATGTATCTGAGTTCCCTATCAATACAATTCTAGCATGGATAATAAACAATTATCATGAACAAGGAAATATAATAATAATCAATTTATTATTGCCTCTAGGGCATATTTCCAACAGATTATTCAAGAAAGTTGAAGAAGCCTTCATGGAACCTGAATGGATTCAAGCTATGCAAGAAGAGCTTCAACAGTTTGAGCTGAATAATGTATGGGAACTGGTTAAGCGTCCTGATCCTCGCAAGCACAATATAATAGGCACTAAATGGATATATCGCAGCAAGCAAGATGAGCATGGTCAAGTTGTCAGAAACAAAGCTCGTCTCGTTGCTCAAGGATACACTCAAGTTGAAGGGATTGACTTCGATGAAACATTTGCTCCTGTGGCTAGACTTGAAGCCATACGCATACTGCTGGCCTATGCAAATCATCATAACATACTTCTATATCAAATGGATGTGAAGAGCGCTTTTCTCAATGGCAAGATTGAAGAAGAAGTGTATGTTGCACAACCGCTTGGCTTTGAAGATCCAAAACATCCTGACATGGTGTACAAGCTCAACAAGGCACTGTATGGCCTCAAACAAGCCCCTCGGGCTTGGTATGACACACTCAAAGACTTCCTGAAGAGCAAAGGCTTCAAATCTGGTTCCCTCGACCCCACTCTCTTCACAAAGACATATGATGGTGAACTGTTTGTGTGCCAAATATATGTGGATGACATTATCTTCGGCTGCACCAATCAGAAATACAGTGAAGAGTTTGGATATATGATGCAAGAGCAATATCAGATGTCCATGATGGGTGAGCTGAAGTTCTTCCTTGGTCTTCAAATACGTCAGCAACGCAACGACATCTTTATATCTCAAGAGAAGTACCTCAAAGATTGCCTGAAGAAATTTGGTATGCAAGACTACAAAGGCTTCACGACGCCAATGCCAGCCAAACATCATCTGGGTCCCGACGACAATGGTAAAGAGTTCGATCAAAAGGTATACCGCTCCATGATTGGTTCTTTACTTTATCCATGTGCATCTAGGCTAGATATTATGCTTAGTGTTTGCATGTGTGCTCAATTCCAAGCGGCACCAAAGGAATCACATCACTTAGCTGTGAAGCGAATTCTTCGATATTTGGCTCACACCCCAACATTAGGATTATGGTATCCAAAGGGATCAGAGTTTGATCTGGTTGGATTCTCGGATGCTGATTATGCTGGTGACAAGGTGGATCGCAAGTCTACATCAAGCACATGTCATTTTCTGGGACGATCACTTGTATGTTGGTCTTCAAAGAAGCAGAACTATGTATCTCTCTCCACTGCTGAATCTGAATACATTGCTGCTGGATCTTGTTGCGCTCAGCTTCTATGGATGAAGCAAACACTCAAAGATTATGGCATTCATCTGAAGCAAGTGCCACTCTATTGCGACAATGAAAGCGCCATCAAGATTGCCAACAACCCAGTTCAGCACTCGAAGACAAAACACATTGAAATTCGTCATCACTTTATCAGAGATCATGTTGTGAAGGAAGATATTAACATCATACACGTCAACACTGAAGAGCAATTGGCAGATATCTTCACCAAGCCCTTGGATGAGAAGAGGTTTTGCAAGTTACGGTGTGAGCTAAACATCTTGGAATCCTCAAATGTCCTGTGATTAGGCACACATCCTAACACTTATGCATATTGATGACTTAGATGTGCAACACACGAAGTAAAGTATATCTTCAATCAATGAAGACATACACTCTAAGTGTGAATACATTAATGTGGAATTTGACTTCGGAGCGCCACGATAATTGTGCGCCGTGTCTTGGTCTAATACTTCCTATACGGTGGGTAACACCACCACCAAATTCTTCTGTTTGAAGTATTTCACCCATGCGTTACATTTGCTATGTCTTCACATTTTGTTTGTATTCATTCTCAAACTGTCTTCATGATTATCTTCAGTATGTTGGTTTGATTGTCTTTCTCACATATATATATATATACTAGTGTTCTGTCCTCTACAGCATTCACTTATAGCTATGTCTTCTTATTGAATCTTTTGAACTAAGTGAATGTGATCGGACCCTAACCTCTCTATGCTTTCTATCTCAAACTCTATCTCTCCAAATCATATGCATTTTCTTGAAACTGCCGAATGTCTTCTCTGCGTCCTTGTCAGCAGAAGATACAGAGACAAACATTAAGTCCGCTTTCAATGCTAATTCCTTCACCTGAAACCCGGAGAAGTGGGAACGACCACCCGACAATCCAGGCGTGCGTGGGAACGTGGAACAACCTCCGATATGTTGCATGATGACCACGTGTCCTTCAGACGTGAATTGCCAGGGGCACCTGTGTAATAACACTGTGCCGTCCCTGTCCCTATAAATACACGCCTCACCACAGTCATTATCCTTTCTTTCACTCTCGCACAAACCCTAGCGCCACCGCTAGCTCTCGACGATGCCGGCGACGAAGCGCTTAGATGTCGCGACCTCTCCGACGCCGTCTTCATGCCGGCCGCGGACATCATCTTCTCCGCCGTCGCCGTAGGTGTCCTCCGTCGCCAAGTTAGGGCACGGACGATCGAACTGCTCAGCTTCTTCTCCCTCTTCGTCTAGCAGTTCTTCATGTGGTAAATAAAACTTCCTTTTTACGGACCCTTTGATCCTATAGATTCCTCACTTTCTGCCACAAGAAGTTTCTATTCACACAAGTTGGATCTATTTCATACTGCATCTCATAATATGCCTAGTATGTTCACTTATGCTTCACAAGTAGTTAGATTCCTCACTTGTATTGATCCATGGATTCGTACAAATCTGGAACCAACTCTTTATCTATGAGTGAATGTCTTCGCACGATGAGGTCAATGTCTTCTAAACTGATTTATCTTCAAAATCTTCTGAAAATGCATATGACCTCTTCCCCTTCCCTCGCACCTTAATGTTGTCACAGGTACATGTCCGTGGGATAATCCCTTGGTTCTCATAGTCTACATTCATTTGCAGAATTCTTACAGCATCACATTAACTCTCCCGAAGCCAGTTCCTGTTTGTCCAGCAAGCGAAAACCTTTGAAGCCTTTGAACGTGTTGAAGCCATTCAGTTTGAAGTTCATGGCTGCAGAGAAATCAGTAAGGAAGGGTGGCAGACAGCGTCGTGGGGGAACGTCAAGAGATTTGCCTGATGACCTCTCAGAGCTTTACAAGACAGATCCTGAAGAGGATTACAATCAGCGCAAGACCCGAATCCAATGGATTCGAAGATATTGGGCAGAACAATGGTTTAAGTACCAGTTTGTGACCCAGGAATATGCTGAGAAAAATGCCATCAAGCGACCATGGGGAGACATCCTATACAGAAATCTTCAACCCAAGTCCAGAGATGAAGCCATTGAACAAGGCTTCTATCCCTGCATGGTCCGTGGACCACAGCCTGTGGATGCACACCCATCGTCATTGCTATGGTGTCGTGACGACAATCTGTTCAAATGCAACTTCCAGTTTGCCAAGAATTCGGCGAAGCAGAACAAGAAGTCATTGGGACTAGACTTCAACCCTGGTCCCTCTGCTCCCCATGCCGATGGCACCCGCGAAGCTGAACCCAATCTTGTTGGGCCCTTCTACAACCTGGAAGGTCTCATCACTCATATCATGGTTCAAGGGACAGCCGTGGATGAGCCTGCAGATGACGCTGAATCTGATGAAGTGCCCGCACCGCCAAAGCCAAAGAAACTGAAGCAGCCTAAAGCTTCAAAGCCTGCCTCAGCACCAAAAATCTCACGGGCGAAGCCACTGGCTACTGCACCTCCTGAAGACAGTGTGCAGTCTGAAGATTTGTCACGCATCTCCAAGACCTCGAGAGTCAAGATGCCTTTGCAACACACCAGCCAAGAACTGACTACTGCTGCTATTCTGCGCAACGACGCCATTGATCTGTCCAACGATGAAGATCTTGCAGATGACACTCTTGAGCAACTGATCAAGAGCAAAGAAGAAGCAGAAATCTTCAATGATTTGCCTCTCTTTGATGTGGCAATCATCCACAACTTCATTGATGAGTGGTTTGACACGCCCAACCTCAGCTTTGAAGATCTGCAACTTCCAATTGGCCTCAGTGTCGCCTTCCACGGCGCCATTGCTTCAGAGCTAGCTCTAGCTTGGCGCATCGTTGAACTGAAGCAAAAGATTGACTTTGAGAAAGCTCAGTTCAAGAAGCACATGGCCAAGCTCAGTGTGCAAGAGGTCAAAAAATTCAAGATCATGCTGCACGAGCTCAAAGAAGCCTTTCTCAAGAAGCGTGAAGAAGCTCAAGGTTCTCGTGAGCGCATGAAGAGCCTGGCTGACAAGTGTGTGCAAGCCTACAATGAGGCTGAGAAGCGCAAGGCCCTTGGTCGTCCTGGCATCGATCCCAGGATGGCTGCAAAGAAGAAGAAGAAGCCAGCTATGGCCAAACCCGAAGCACCAAGGCAGGAAGCACATCCCATTGTCTTCCCAGCCAGCATGACTGGCTCGAAGCCAAAGGTCAGGTCAACCGCTTCAGAACTGAAGAAGACAAGGACTGCTGCGGCTGAAGCAAGAAAGAGGAAACATCCTGAAGCCTCTGCTGCTCCTCCCTCCAAGAAGAAGCGCAAGACCAAGAAGGATCGGGCTGCTCCCACAGAGCCCTTAGTTGTTGAACCTATCTTCATGGTTCGCCCTGCCGCTGAACATCAAGAGCGCCAACTGACTATCCATGAGCCTGCTTCCATAGAGGCTCATGAAGCTGAAGACATTCCAGCAGCTGATCCCACCGCTGCTGAATACATTGGTCACCATGACAATGTTGAAGATGATGTAGTTCTTCCTCAGATCAAGCACAACTTGGTATCATCGCCTGTGCTTACGCACAACGAACTCATCAGTATTGGTCGTCCTCTGACGCCAATTGCTCAGGATGCATCATGGGCTGATCACCCACAACAACAAGTCACACCACCCCGGCAAGAAGAAGAAGATGACTTTGAGGCCCAGCCAACTCCGTCTCCAGAGGCGTCGCCAGCATTACGCAGGCTTCGCAAAGGACCAAGGTCTCAAGTCCCTCTTTCGAGCGTTCCAGAAGGAGAAGTGCCCCACCAATCTGTTGCACGTCAAGTGTTTCCAGATGCCACTCCTACTGTGAATGTCTCCGAGTCTAAGGCTAAAGCTGCTGAAGACATTCCGGCTGCATCAGCCGACGACACACAAGAAGAAGAACGTGTCCCTACTCCCCCCATTACTGAAGAAGTTGTTCTCGAGGAGAACGTGTCTGTGCCCGACCCTCCAGCTCATCAAGTGGAGGTTGAAAATCTTGAGGCTGCCACCACCAACACAAATGAAGCCAATGACGTTGTCATGGCTGAAGCAAATGTGGAGCCTGATGAAGCTACGTACCTGGGGTAGGGGCACGGGCCCGTCCAAAAGGCCCTACCCAAGGACGTCCCTAGAAGAAGTCACCTTTCAATCGACTCGAAGGAATCCCACTCGACGGGTTCAAGACACTCGACCAAGAAGCTATCACTCGACCAAGAAGCTACCACTCGACTGCCTAAAGACCTAAAGTCACTCCGCAGGCAAACGGTCGGTTATTGAGTAGTCTTCATGGTCATTGTAGCACTTTATTAGGGGCGTTACCAGTAACGCCCAACCTTAAATATACCTTAGACCCTGCATTACTGAGGGCAGGAGGGGGCCGGCGCACTCTATATAAGCCACCCCCCTCCTCAGTATGAAGGGTTCGCACCCCTGTTATTCACACGCCAGTAATCCAATCGACCGCCTCCGGGCACCGAGACGTAGGGCTGTTACTTCCTCCGCGAAGGGCCTGAACTCGTACATCTTGGTGTGTTTACAACTTCCCAATAGCTAAGATCTAGCCTCTCCATACATACCCCTCTACATCACTGTCAGAGTTAGAACCACGACAGTTGGCGCCCACCGTGGGGCAAATATCTTAGCGCCTGATTGGAGAAGTTGCGATTTTTCCGATCCCTTTGATCATGGTTTCGTGCAGAGTATTGGTGGAGGGCCGTGAGATCCGCCTCGGCGCGCTCACATTCATCACCGACGACTCCGCCTGGCTTCAGGAGGCGCCACTCGACATCGACGCGCTCCCCGTCCGCGGTGCGACGCATTTCCGCGCATGCGTTCGTGGCGTCCTCCTGCGGCAGCCGTCGACCCAGTATCGGTCGGCCCCTGTATCGTCCCCCCGCTCTGTCTCCCACCGGCGCAAGCGCTCCGGTCGGTCGAGACTTCAGAGGTGGGTGAGGCATGCCGTGGCTCGCTAGTCGGCCACCCCGCAAGTCGCGGCAATCGAGCCCGACGAATCCCTCTGTGGCCTGTTCGACCTGTCGACTGGCTCCGCGGAGACCGCGTCCGAGTGCGACAGCAGCGACCCAGCGGCTGAGATCCTGGCGGTCGATGGAACGCACAGTCCTCCCGGTTTCCCTCGCGCTGATGGAGGCGCGGGTGGGGGCGACCCGTCGCATCCCCAAGATGAGTATCTCCCCGAACCTCTCACGTCATTACAGCGAGAGGAGCTTCGCCGCCGAAACATGGACGCACTCCGCACTCCTATCGTCGGAGAGACCCGCGAGGCCCGGGCCTTGGAGGACGCGCGCTTGGCTAACTTGGCCGAGCGCACTCGACTGGAGAATCTCCAGCGAGCACTCGACGAGAAAGCGCGTCAGCGGGCTCCAGAGTCCAGTCGACGCCAGCTCTTCCTGCCGACGCAGGTATATCGAACCCCAGTTCAGAATTTGGCCGCTGCGGCCCATATAGCAGAATCGATTCAGCCCTCCCAGTCGGAGGCTGGCAGGGGCTTGTTGCAGATCAGAGCATTGCTCCGGGCGGCGGGAAACCAGAATTCCGCCATTTCTCAGTCGCGGAACAGGATCCACAGTCGATCCGTTGCAACTGATACAGTCCAGTCGGCCCACAGCCCGAGATCGCCCCCGAGGCGTGAGGGACGTGGCGACCGGCATGATCGGTACAGAAGGAATGAGCAGTATGATCACCGATCCGATCATGATGATCGACGTCGAGTGCCAACCCCTCCCCCGAGGAGTGGGTCATATGCGCCTCGACATCGAGATGACAGGCGCCCTCATAGCGTTGGGCAGAGGATTCCCGTCGACCCCAGGGACCCAGGCTTTGACGCGAGATCTGTCCTCGTTCAAGGCTTGGTTGACAGGAAGAGGGCTCATCGGGAAGGCCAGAACAGAGATGTGCCCTCTAGCAGCAGAATACGTGTTTCGGGGCCAGAGTGTTTCAGTCGAGCCATCAGAGCCGCAGTGATTCCTCCCAATTTCAGGCTGGCGACTGGAATCAGCAAGTTCACCGGTGAATCTAAGCCTGACACTTGGCTCGAAGATTACCGAGTGGCTGTATAGATTGGCGGTGGCAATGATGAGGTGGCCATGAAGCATTTGCCTCTCATGTTAGAGGGCTCAGCCAGAGCGTGGCTAAATCAGTTGGCACCCGGCAGCATTTACACTTGGGAGGACCTCTCCCGAGTGTTTATCACAACCTTTGAAGGAACATGCAAGCGACCCGCAGGCCTTACAGAGTTGCGGTCTTGCGTGCAGAAGCCGAATGAAACTCTGAGGGAATACATCCAGAGGTGGATCACACTGCATCACTCGGTTGAGAATGTGCCAGACCATCAAGCAGTTTGTGCCTTCAAGGAAGGCGTTAAATACAGAGAGTTGAATCTGAAGTTCGGTCGAACTGGAGAGATGTCTCTGAATTGGATGATGGAAATTGCCACCAAATACGCTAACGGGGAAGATGAAGATCAACTCCGGAGTGGCAAGCAGAAAGCAGTCGCCCAGGAAACCGGAGGCAATTCCAGTCGGAAGCAGAAGCGGAAGGCCGAGCCGGCCGCCCCTGGGGAGGCCCTGGCCGCAACCCAGGGAAATTTCAAGGGGAAACCCAAAGGCCCCTGGAAGCCCAAGAAAGTGAAGGATCAAGATGGAAATGATGTTCTGGATCTGCCATGTCACATCCACACTAAGAAAGATGAGGAGGGTAATTTTATTTACCCAAAGCATACCACTCGACAGTGTCGGCTCCTGATCCAACAGTTTCAGGGCAAACAGTCCAAAGATAAGGAAAAAGAGTCTGACAAAGTTGAGGACAAGGAAGACAGTGACGATGGATACCCCCAAATCAATTCCACCCTGATGATTTTTGCTGATGTCGAAAGCAAAAGTCGACTGAAAGTCATTAACCGTGAGGTGAATATGGTTGCTCCGGCGACACCCAGTTATCTGAAGTGGTCTCAGACTGCCATCACATTCGACCAGTCCGATCACCCTACGCACATTGCCACCCCTGGGAGGCAAGCTTTGGTGGTCGACCCAGTTGTCGAAGGCACTCGACTGACCAAAGTCCTGATGGATGGTGGCAGTGGCCTGAACATATTGTATGTTGAAACATTGAAAGGGATGGGCATTCCGATGTCCAGGCTCAGTGCCAGCAACATGAGCTTCCATGGAGTCATTCCTGGAAATAAAGCCGAGTCACTCGGCCAGATTGCTCTCGACGTGGTTTTCGGTGATTCAAAGAATTACCGCAGGGAAAAGTTGACATTTGAGGTTGTGGACTTCCAAAGTGCTTATCATGCTATACTGGGCCGGCCAGCTTATGCACGCTTCATGGCTCGACCATGCTACGTGTATCTCAAGTTGAAGATGCCCGGCCCCAGAGGTGTAATCACTGTTACAGGCAACCGAAAGAAAGCAGAAGAGTGTTTTCAGAAAGGCTCAAAGATCGCTGATGCTCAGATGGCAGTGGTTGAGCTACAAGAGTACCAAAAGACTGCCGATCCGAGTGAATTGCTACGAGCCAAGAAGCCTGCTTCAGAATCAGCTTTTCAGTCGTCCGGTGAAACAAAGCCAGTCCACATTCACCCGACCGACCCCGATGCTGCCCCGACTCACATCTCAACGACGCTCGACTCCAAATAGGAAGAAGCGCTCGTCCAGCTCCTCCGTGAGAACTGGGACATCTTCGCATGGAAGCCCTCTGACATGCCTGGAGTTCCCAGAGGGCTGGCTGAGCACCGTCTACGAGTCGACCCAAAATTCAAGCCTGTGAAGGAACATCTTCGACGGTCCGCCATCCAGAAGAAGCAAGCCATTGGCGAGGAGGTAGCTCGGCTCTTAGCAGCGGAGTTCATCCGAGAGATTTACCACTCCGAGTGGCTCGCCAATGTCATCATGGTCCCCAAGAAGGACAAGTCACTTCGCATGTGCATTGATTTCAAACATATCAATCGGGCCTGCCCGAAAGATCATTTTCCTCTCCCTCGCATCGACCAAATAGTCGACTCGACTGCGGGGTGCGAGAGATTGTCTTTTCTAGATGCCTATTCCGGGTACCATCAGATCCGTCTGTATGGACCCGACGAGATCAAAACAGCTTTCATCACTCCATTCGGATGCTTCTGTTACGTCACCATGCCGTTCGGCCTCAAGAACGCCGGAGCCACGTTCATGAGAATGATTCAGAAGTGTCTGCTCACTCAAATCAGTCGGAATGTGGAGGCATACATAGATGATATTGTGGTCAAGTCACGGAAAGGTTCCGACCTGCGGGCTGACCTTGCTGAAACCTTTGCCAACCTCAGGAGGTATGATATCAAGCTCAATCCATCAAAGTGCACGTTCGGAGTTCCAGGTGGAAAGTTACTCGGTTTTCTCATTTCCGAACGGGGGATCGATGCCAATCCTGAAAAAGTTGGCACCATACTCCGGATGAAGCGTCCTGTACGCGTGCACGATGTCCAAAAGCTTACAGGCTGCTTGGCCGCTCTAAGTCGATTCATTTCTCGTCTCGGCGAAAAGGCGTTGCCTCTTTACCGACTGATGAAGAAGTCTGACAAGTTCGAGTGGACTCCAGAAGCTGACGCAGCATTTGCAGAGCTCAAAGCTCTGCTCTCCACCCAGCCGGTGCTTGCTGCCCCAATCAGCAAAGAGCCTCTGCTACTTTACATCGCAGCCATAGGACAAGTTGTCAGTACAGTACTTACGGTCGAGCGGGAAGAAGAAGGAAAGGCCTTCAGAGTTCAGCGCCCAGTCTATTATCTGTCTGAAGTTTTGACCCCTTCAAAACAAAGATACCCTCACTACCAGAAGCTTGTATATGGGATTTACATGACCACGAAGAAGGTTGCACATTACTTCTCTGACCACTCCATTACAGTCGTCAGCGACGCCCCACTGTCAGAGATTCTGCATAACAGAGATGCAACTGGTCGAGTGGCCAAGTGGGCGATTGAACTCCTTCCCTTAGATATCAAGTTTGAAGCAAAGAAGGCTATCAAGTCCCAAGCAATCGCAGATTTCATCGCCGAGTGGATTGAACAGCAACTTCCGACTCAAGTTCACTCGGAGCACTGGACCATGTTCTTCGATGGATCTAAGATGGTGAACGGTTCTGGTGCTGGGGTAGTTCTAGTCTCCCCCCAAGGAGATAAGCTCAGATATGTTCTCCAGATTCACTTCGATTCCTCCAATAATGAAGCAGAATATGAAGCACTTTTGTATGGGTTGCGCATGGCCATTTCACTCGGCGTCCGTCGCCTCATGGTCTATGGCGACTCAGATTTGGTAGTTAATCAGGTGATGAAGGAGTGGGACGTCAGAAGTCCGGCTATGACTGGTTATTGCAATGCAGTGAGAAAGCTAGAAAAGAAATTCGAGGGGTTCAAGCTTCATCACATCCCCCGACTGAAAAATCAGGCAGCTGACGATTTGGCAAAGATAGGCTCCAAGAGAGAAGCCATTCCCAGCAACGTGTTCCTAGAGCACGTTCACTCGCCGTCGGTCCAAGAAGATCCTTTTACAGAAGAAGCCCCGCAACCGAAAAGTGCCACAGATCCGACTGAAGTCGAAGTTCCTGCTGTGGTCGACCTAATCACGGAAGTCTTGGCAATCACTCCCGACTGGATGATACCGTACATCGCGTATATCCTAAGGAAAGAACTCCCAGAGGACGAGGAAGAGGCTCGACAGATCGTCCGCCGATCCAAGGCCTTCACAGTCATAAAGGGGCAGTTGTATAGAGAAAGCGCGACTGGAATTGGTCAGAAGTGCATAACACCAGAAGAGGGTCGGATAATCCTTGATGATATCCACTCGGGGACCTGTGGTCACCACGCGTCCTCTCGGACCATTGTGGCTAAAGCATACCGAGCGGGATTTTACTGGCCTAGAGCAAATGAGATGGCAAAAGAGATAGTCGACAAGTGTGGAGGTTGCCAGTTCTACTCCAACATGTCACACAAGCCTGCATCAGCCCTGAAGACCATTCCACTCGTCTAGCCCTTTGCTGTCTGGGGACTGGACATGGTTGGTCCACTGAGAACGGGCAGAAGTGGTTTCATTCATGTGCTTGTGGCAGTCGACAAGTTTACCAAATGGATTGAAGCTAAGCCTATCAAGAATCTTGATGCTTGCACTGCTATCAGTTTCGTCAGAGGGCTAACATTCAGATATGGAGTCCCGCATAGCATCATCACTGACAATGGGTCAAACTTTGATTCGGACAAGTTCAGAGCTTTTTGCGCCTCTCAAGGCACACGAGTCGACTACGCATCGGTCGCCCATCCCCAGTCGAATGGACAAGCTGAGAGAGCAAATGGTCTGATTCTCAAAGGACTAAAGCCTCGACTGATGCGTGATCTCAAGCACGCGGCAGGTGCCTGGGTCGACGAGCTTCCGTCAGTTCTATGGGGATTGAGAACAACCCCTAACCGGTCGACTGGAAGAACTCCATTCTTTCTGGTTTACGGAGCCGAAGCAGTTCTGCCGAGTGATCTTCTTCACAACGCCCCCAGAGTCGAGCTTTATAACAAAGACGAAGCAGAGCAAGCCCGGCAAGACGCAGTTGACCTCCTAGAAGAGGAGAGGGAAATGGCTATGATCAGATCGACCATCTATCAGCAAGACTTGCGTCGATTCCATGCCAGAAATGTGAAGAGCCGAGCCTTCCAGGAAGGAGATTTGGTCCTCCGAGTGGATCAACAGAAACCACACAAACTTGCTCCTACTTGGGAAGGCCCCTTCATCGTCACCAGAGTCCTCCACAATGGAGCATATCACCTCTACAATGTTGATCACCAGATCGACGAGCCACGAGCTTGGAATGCGGAACTGCTCCGCCCCTTTTACACTTGAGTTCTCCCATTAGAAGAGATGTAATAAGAAAAATTTCTGCAGTTCGTTTTTATCAAAGGCAAGAGTGTTTCAATAATTGCTGTCACTTTTGTTTACATACGAAATCCCCCAGTGGGTGACTTAGCTGCGAATCCGTTTCGCCTAAGTTTGAAAAATCCTACCGAGTGGAGAGCCAGACTCCCACTCGGGGGCTTAGCTGCAGCCCAGTGCTTGCCTAAGTTTGAAAAAAATCCTACCGAGTGGAGAGCAAACCTCCCACTCGGAGGCTTAGCTGCAGCCCAGTGCTCGCCTAAGTGTTTAAAAATTCTACCGAGTGGAGAGCAAACCTCCCACTCGGAGGCTTAGCTACAGCCCAGTGCTCGCCTAAGTGTTTAAAAATCCTACCGAGTGGAGAGCAAACCTCCCACTCGGAGGCTTAGCTGCAGCCCAGTGCTCGCCTAAGTGTTTAAAAATCCTACCGAGTGGAGAGCAAACCTCCCACTCGGGGGCTTAGCTGTAGTCCAATACTCACCTAAGTTCTCCCACTTAGAGACTTAGCTGCAGTCATGCACTCACCTAAGTTTGAAAAAATCCTACCGAGTGGAGAGCAAACCTCCCACTCGGGGGCTTAGCTGCAGCCCAGCGCTCGCCTAAGTGTTTAAAAATCCTACCGAGTGGAGAGCAAACCTCCCACTTGGGGGCTTAGCTGCAGCCCAGTGCTCGCCTAAGTGTTTAAAAATCCTACCGAGTGGAGAGCAAACCTCCCACTCGGGGGATTAGCTGCAGTCTAGTACTCGCCTAAGTTCTCCCACTTAGAGACTTAGCTGCAGTCATGCACTCGCCTAAGTTTGAAAAAATCCTACCGAGTGGAGAGCAAACCTCCCACTCGGGGGCTTAGCTGCAGCCCAGCGCTCACCTAAGTATTTAAAAATCCTATCGAGTGAGAGCAAACCTCCCACTTGGGGACTTAGCTGCGGCCCAGTGCTCGCCTAAGTACAGACACAACCCAACCCGCAAGGACGACGAGGCGCAAGTCGACTGCTACCTTCTCCTTCGGAGTTACGCCGCAAATACAAGGTTATTCCGAGTGAAGATCAAGTTCCGCTCGACGAATCAAACCATGAAGGTATCCAACGAGAAATCAAGTTCAGATAAAGCCTAAAAGGTCCCAGACCTCAAAGTACTCGAGCCATCGGCTCGGCAGAGTTTAACTGTTACAAGTCCACTCGTCATCCCGAGGCAAATTTAAGGCAGAGTTTAACGGTTACAAATCCACTCGGCATTCCGAGGTAAATTCAAAGTTTTTCACTCCTCAGGAGGAGGACTAGAAGGGGCGACGAACTCGTCCAAGTCGATCCCGTCGGCAATACGGGTGGCAGCGGCGATGAAAGTCTCCATGAAGTCTTGAAAGTTGTGCTTCCTGGTATTGGCAACTTGGATGGCCGCCAGCTTTTCTTCTCGCGCCTCCTTGCAATGGACGCGGACCAGAGACAGAGCGACATCAGCACCACATCTGGCAGAGGATTTCTTCCATTCCGCCACTCGACCTGGGACTTCGTTAAGTCGAGCCATCAAAGACTCGAGGTCATTCTGAAGCGTCGTCCCAGGCCAGAGTGATGTGTCGATCCGCGACATCGCAACTTTCAGCCGAGCCAGATAGTCAACGACGCTGGCAGTACGAGACTCCAGACGGAGCACGTTCATTGCAGCCTCGTCCTTCACAAGAGAGTTAACAGGGTCCAAGCTTGGCTCCACTCGACTGGTCTCCTCTTCAAAGTTCTGGCAGAATTCTGCAAACACGATTCAAGAGTAAGTCAGTGGCCCTACACAGGCTTGGTAAACTACAAGACAGTCGGGGCAGAGTAATTACCTTCGAGCATGAGGAACAGCTTCTTGGCGAGTCCACCGAGATAAGCCTCCGGATCTTTTGCCTTCCCCGCCAGCTCACCCGCCTTGTCGTGCAGAGCCATCTTTTCCTTCTTCAGTCGACTGGCATCGCGATTAGCTGTCTCGAGAGCAGCTTTCAGCCTGGAGTTCTCCTGTTCAAGAGTTCCGACCGAAGCCAGTTTCTCTTCTGCGAGCTTCGTTTTGTTCGAGGCCTCCTTCTGTGCCTCTGCAAGGTCTTGGTCCTTCTTCTTCAGAGCTTCCTCCAGTTTACCTGCGGCGCGTCAAGTGGAACCAACATCAGGAATGGGCAAGAAAGAAAAGCCACCCGTTAAGAATGGAGAACCTCACCAGCCATACCTTTTGCTTCTTCTTGCGCCTTCTTCAAATTCTCCTGAGCGAGCTTCAAGTTAAGGTTGAGCTGGATCTGCTGATTCTCCAACTCAGTATAGCGAGCTACAAGTTCGCAAGATTTCTGTAAAAAGAAAAACCAGTCGACAGACGTCCAAGATAAGTTGCTTCCGAGTAACTAAGAGACAATGATGACGTTTCTAAGACCACAGCCGAATCAAAAACATTCGACAGTAGTCTCGGGGACTACACACAGTGGGTGCACTCAGTGTGCCCCCACTGGTTTGACCAAAAAAACAAAGAGAAAAAGTCGACTGCCCACAGTCGACCGGAAAAGTTCCACTCGACTTGGCCCGACCAAACCGAGTGAAGAAATACAGCTACAGCAACACAATGTAAAGACTACAGTCGACTGCCAGCAGTCCACCGTAGTCTCGGGGACTACACCCAGTGGGTGCACTTAGCGTGCCCCCACTCGTCCAAGGATCGGAAAACACACCCAGTGGGTGTACAGATACAGATACAGATACAAAAATCTTCGGAAAAGAGACTCTTCAAACAGCATATCATAACAGACCAAGTGTTGAGTCGACTGACCTGGACGTTGCTCTGAAGAGCCGAACTCGCGTCATAGGCTGCTTGGCTGGCCTCCCACGCCATCTTCACTTGCTCCATCATGATCCCCGCCTGGCGTATAGCCTCCTTTGCAGCAGCCGCTTGGTCCTCAGGGACGGGGTACGCAGCAAAAAGCGAAGGTGGATCCGCAGTCGACGCCGAGGGCCGCGCACTCGCCAGAGGAACGGCGAAGGTCACAGAAGCCCGAGTGGTGTCGCCACCATCCTGAGCCATGGCCTCGGACGCCGGAGCAGATTGGGGGGTCTTGTCAGCCGATGCCCTCTTATGCCTCGTCACTCTCAACGGACCATCGTCGTCGTCATCCGGGAGGTCGATAACATGATGAGGGGCTACAAAGGAAGCATTCAATCGACCAGAGTTGCAATAAATGATCTGTTGACTCAAAGCAGAACGCTAGTAATCGTACCAGGGTTGGAGGTAATAGCATCCTCCATCTCTTCGTCGTCGTCCTTGGCGGAGACCTCAGAAGTAGCAGCACTGCAAATCTCGAAAGTCAGTTAGTTGGCTCAATGAATCGACCAAGGATCTGTCCATGGTCGACGAAGGAAAGCAAGTTTTATCATTACCTGGAGATGGTAGGGACAGCTATCTTCATCTTGGGCAGAGCCTTGGGCGGCTTGGACGGCGCTGCGTGTGGGTGCTTGGGAGCCTTTCCAGTCGGCGTAGGAGAAGAGGTCCGAGGGCGTTTCGACGACTGCCCAACAGGAGCAGTCGCCTCACCACGTTCCTGCGCCGGATCGTGCGCGAGCTTGGATCGCCCCTCCGGGCGAGGGGGTTCAACCTCCTCCTCCTCCTCCTCCTCCTCCTCGCTGGAGTCGACGTCGTCACCTCCCTCCCCTTCTCCGTCGGACTGCCACTCGCCTTGGTCGTCTCCGCTCTCACCCCCGCTCGCCTCCCCTTCCTCAGTCGGCTCCTGTGCCCCGTTGGGCGTCGAGTACATCTCAGTAGTCGCCTGGAAAACAACAGACAAGACAAAAGTCAATCGACCAACTCAAAGAAGACCAACGAAGAAAACAAGATCTCAGTCGGAGCATAAAGACATACCTGGTCCACGTCATACGAATTGTCGAGTGGAATTACCCTCCTGGCTCCTCGGGGGTTGTCTTTGTTCCCCGTGATGCTCGACAGCCACCCTCCAGCATCTCGTCGGTGACCTCCTTCGGGTGGACCCGAGTGGTGTCGTCGAGACCCGAATACAGCCACATCGGGTGGTCACGGGCCTGGAGCGGTTGGATACGCCTCCGGAGGAAGGCCTCCAGCAGGTCCATACCAGTCACGCCCTCACGGACAAGCTCAACCACTCGACCGGCCAGCACTTTGACTTGGGCCCTTTCCTCCGGCGTCACTTTCAGAGAAGCGGGTTTTTCAGCTCGGTCGAGTGAGAAGGGGGGAAGACCAGTCGACTGTCCTGGGGTCGCCTGGTCCTGACAGTAGAACCAGGTCGACTGCCAACCACGGACCGACTCCGGGAAAGTGATAGATGGAAAACAGCTCTTTCCCCTCGTCTGGATCGCCAAGCCCCCGCACAACTGGATCACCTGCGTCCTCTCGTCACTCGACTTGGCCTTCTTGACCGATTGGGAATGGCAGGTAAAAATGTGCTTGAAAAGTCCCCAATGGGGGCGGCAACCCAAGAAAGCCTCACACATGGAGATGAACGTAGCAAGGTACACGATGGAGTTGGGGGTGAAGTGATGGAGCTGCGCTCCGAAGAAATTCAGGAAACTCCAGAAGAAAGGATGAGGCGGCAGAGAAAACCCGCGGTCGATGTGGGTGGCTAAGAGCACGCACTCACCATCGCGGGGTTGAGGTTCGATCTCCCTCCCTGGGAGACGCGCAGCTTCGTGGGGAATGACTCCCCCCTCAACCATGTCGTCGAAGTCCTCCTGCCGAATCACTGATGGCATCCAATCCCCCTGGATCCAGCCCTTGGGCAGAGCGGTCCTGGAGGAGGATCCGCCCCGAGCAGATCTCTTCCCCTTCCCCTGCGCCGCCGCCTTCTTCGCGCGCTCCAGAGCAGAGGTCTTGCTCTTCGTCATCGTCATCGGCGAAGTCTCGCACGGGCCTGCTGCGCTGGGGCGAGGACGGAGGTGGCGGAAGGACTTGCGAAGGGAGAGAGGAGGAAGAAAGGAGGAGAAGAGAGCGCACTGCTTGGAAACCCTGAGCCGGCGATTTATAAGGGGGCGCTCCCGAGTGGCTGACTGGTAGGCCCAAACTATCCAGCCAAATCCCGCAGCGGACGCCCGCGCAGTACGTGGCGAAAAAGGCGACGCGGGGATCGAGGAGCTTCCGCTTTATCACTTCCGATTACTGCGGCCACTCCCGTCCCGCGCGCTTCCCAAAATCCGAAATCCCACAACATCCGCGGGCCGCAGAACAACTTGTCAAAACGGAAGACCCCGCCCGCGCCGACGCTCGGTATGCCACAAGTAAAGAAATTCACTCGACGAAAGGCCTGGAATGGATCAAGGCGACTGAAAGAGGTTGATGACGTCATCTGTGGCGATTGGCCCGAAGCGAGGCACTCATGTAGCCCAAAGAACCAGTCGGAAAGATCCCCAACTCTTTCCCCACTCTAACCTCGATCCATTCGGGGGCTAATGATGAAGCTACGTACCTGGGGTAGGGGCACGGACCCGTCCAAAAGGCCCTACCCAAGGACGTCCCTAGAAGAAGTCACCTTTCAATCGACTCGAAGGAATCCCACTCGGCGGGTTCAAGACACTCGACCAAGAAGCTATCACTCAACCAAGAAGCTACCACTCGACTGCCTAAAGACCTAAAGTCACTCCGCAGGCAAACGGTCGGTTATTGAGTAGTCTTCATGGTCATTATAGCACTTTATTAGGGGCGTTACCAGTAACGCCCAACCTTAAATATACCTTAAACCCTGCATTACTGAGGGCAGGAGGGGGCCGGCGCACTCTATATAAGCCACCCCCCTCCTCAGTATGAAGGGTTCGCACCCCTGTTATTCACACGCCAGTAATCCAATCGACCGCCTCCGGGCACCGAGACGTAGGGTTGTTACTTCCTCCGCGAAGGGCCTGAACTCGTACATCTTGGTGTGTTTACAACTTCCCAATAGCTAAGATCTAGCCTCTCCATACATACCCCTCTACATCACTGTCAGAGTTAGAACCACGACAGAGCCTGCACCAACCAATGTGCCAGAAGTTAGTGAAGCCAATGATGCTACTGCTCCTGCGCCTGCTGCTGGTCCTTAGTTTGACTATCACATTGAGCACAGGCCTCAGGTACAGAAGCCAATACCAAGGTTTCCCAGGTTTCCAGGTCCTGCATCAGCACCCGGATCCTTTAATGTCAACGGCTTCAAAGCAGACAACACCTTCTTCAATAGCTCCAAGAACCCATACTCAAGGGAAAGAATATCTTCTGATCGGTTCTAGAGCTATCCGCAGCGAAGTTATTACTCATGCATTCTGTACAATCAAGGTTGCATTTTCCCTCATATGCGTCTTGACACTGAAGCCATAACTGGTCTGCCTTGTTTGGAAGAAGCTCTGAATTGCTTCAAAGAGTCTGGACTGTTGCCTTTCGTCACCGACCAAGAGCACTGGAACGAAGAGTTGCTGCTCCAATTCTATGCCACTCTTCACATTCGTGGCTACAACAGAGATCCGAAGACTTGGGTCCTTGAGTGGATGACCGGCAATGTTCATCACGAAGCCAAAGCCTTTGATATCATTGAGCTCACTGGTCTGCCCACTCCTGGAGATCTTTATGAACCTGGTTGTCAGCTTCACAGTGCAGCTATGGAGAGCATCTTTCAGAAGTCTGAACCGAACATGAGTCAGATTCTTAGCATGATGAAGCCTTTGCCTCCAAATGCTGCATATCCTAAGGAGTTCTCTGTTGAAGACCTTGAGTATCTGCCACGCACTATCTATCACATTATCAGGCGAACTCTCTAGCCCATCAAAGGACATTCTCCACATGCAAAGCTGGAAGGTGCAACGAAGACTTTCGTCTTTTATATTCTTCACGGCAAATGCTTCAATGCCCAAGACTTCTTCATCCGCCAACTTGCTGCATCAGGATCTGATCTTTTTGGCTTGAAGTTTTACGCTCCATGGATAATGCGGCTGATCAAACTACACTCAGCTGTCTCATATCAGCCCTCTGCTCGCAATCATCGGATCTCTCTGCCTGACGTTGATATGTCCGTTGAAGCCATCTATCAAGAGCCTGCCAAGGAGCCTCTTAGTCTTCAGAATGCTGAGCATCAAAGTTTCTCTCAAAACATTGAAGGAGTTGAAGCAGTCACTCGTGTTTATCCTCTGGCTGGTACTACACGTGCACCTCATCGTGCCCTCACTGAAGCCACTGAAAGCACTATTTCCCAACGGCCCAAGAAGCGATCTCGTGTTCTCAATGACCGAGAGCTTCTGGTTGCCCTTCATCAGAAACAGGATATGCATCATGACTGGCTGAAGCGCCAAATGCAAAGCCTCTTGGTGGATGTCAACCGCATTCGCAATCTTGCCACCAAGAATGCCTTTGTTGCCCATGAAACCTGTCGGCGTACATGGAAAGGGCTGACGCTTATGTGTTCTGAAGATGATCTTCGGGAGGATGGCTTCTCTGAACGTTTCAAGTTTGACTCCACACCTCCAAGAAGGACTGTGCTGCGACGAACTCCGTCTCTTGAAGACTCTGAGTTCTCTTCCTCCGCGGCAACTGAATGCCAGAGTGATCGAGGACGAAGACGATGCCACTTCACCGCCCCCTACTTCTGCACGCATCGACACTGCCCCGAGTTCTTCTGCACCACCGAACAACACCGACGACCTTGCTGCTTCACCTACTCCTCATGGGAACGAGTAGACGCTCTATGTCTTCAAACCTTTTTGGTCCTTGCTGACAAAAGGGGGAGAAGCATATGAGTTTGATAGTCTTCAAGCGGGTCCATATGGGCGGTTGCTTTATGTTTTGCCTAGTGTTTACAACTCTCATTTTGATACATTTGGTTCTTTGAGTTGTAACACTTAAACTCGATGGTCGTCTGCTACTTATTTGCTATTCTGTGATGCAATGATAAATTCCGCATGTGCGATGATAAATTCCGCACTTAGATCATTTTGCAGACGTCCATTTTTCATTATGCATGTCATTATCTTCACATACTTTTCATGCATGATGAATTGTCATCATAAGTTGAAGAGGATCTCCACAAGTACAACCTGCCATGTGCATTTTCATTCCAAAAGCAAATTACTTATATGCACATCTTCAGGGGGAGCCCTTGCAACTAATGAAGACAATTCCCTATCCTTTACAATTTCACATATTATATTCTCCGTTGAAAACTTCAACTAGTTTGTCATCAATCACCAAAAAGGGGGAGATTGTAAGTGCATCTAGTGCCACCCCTAGTTGGTTTTGGAGTATTGATGACAAACCTAGTTGAGGGACTAATGTGTTTGTGAGAATTGCAGGATAACACAGGTAGAAGTCCCTCATTGATTCGGTTTTCCTACCAGAGATGACCCCTAAAAATGTATGAAGACATTGAAGTCAAAGGTGGTATGTGAAGACATTCACATTGAAGACTATGACAAGAGAAGACATCGCGTGAAGACTATGGAGCGTGAAGACTTAGCAGTTTCGTCGTTCTGTGTTTTTCTTTGTTGAGTCATAGAAACCACCGTACTGTTAAGTGGGGTCCAAGAGAACCAGTTAGAATGACTGAAGTGATGCTTAACCAAAATCCTATGTCTTCGAGTGAAGACTATGAGAGCAAATCTTGTCCAGAGTTGGATAAGTCAGCTTTGCTTGTAGCCTAAGTAAAGTTGTCATGTGTGTTTGAAATCTGACCGTTGGAACATGTGTCAATTCCTTAGTGACCCAGGGTCATTTCGGACAAATCAGGTCGGGTTGCCTAGTGGCTATAAATAGTCCACCCCCTACAACCATAAACGGTTGGCTACTCAGAGTTAGAGTACGGCTTTTGTCGTTTGAGAGCAACCCACCTCGAAGCCTTTGAGAGAGAATTCCTTGCGAGGATAAAGCCCTAACCACCCAGAGCCAAAGAGTGTTAGGCATCACTTAAGTCTTCTTGTCTGTGTGATCTGAAGACTTATTACACTTGAGGACTGTGAATCCTCCAGCCGGTTAGGCGTCGCATTCTAAGCATCCAAGAGTCATTGTGGATCGCCGGTGAACGAAGTCTGTGAAGGTTTGAAAGTCTACCTTGAAGACTTACCAGAGTGATTGGGCGAGGACTGGGTGTCCTTAGCTCAAGGGGAATAAGGTGAAGACGAGGTCTTCTGAGTTGAATCTCAGCCTCCCCAACCAGACGTACAGTTGTCACAGCAACTGGAACTGGTCCAACAAATCGTTGTCTTCAACGAGTCACTGGTTTCATCCTTCCCTTCCCTTTGCTTATTGTTGGTCCTTGTGAAGTCATTGTATGATTATCTTTTGTCTTCACTGAGTGACTACTTGTTCTGATTGGCTTCACATTATCTTCCTACCTGATCCTTACTGCCTAGCTGCTATTAGTCATTGTGCTTTCACTTCATTGAATACTTGACTATGTTTTGCCTAGTGTAGTCTACCTTCCGCTGCATGGTAATAGGTTTATTTCTATCGTTTGTCTTCGAAGCTTACATGTTTTGAAGACTTTCATAAAAATCGTCTATTCACCCCCCCTCTAGTCGATCACTAGCACTTTCAGTCTCCACACTAGATGCCCGTGTCACTCCGGTAACTCTCGATGAACTTTTTGCCATGCTCAATAACTTTGATCAACGCATGGCACAGTATCATGGTCCCGGTGGTGGCTTCAAATCATCGGCCAACTCTGCATCCAGAGGCCGCGGTGGTGGCTCTCGCTCGCGTTCATCTTCCCGTGGCAAGGGGAGGTTCGGCTCCAGCGGAAGTGGCCACTCCAACAACTACTTCAACAATTCACACGGCGGCGGGCGCTCCGATAACTCCAAAGGGCGCCGTGGTGGTGGTAGTAGTGGTTCCAACCGGTCCCGTCCGGACTTGCCTCGCTGCCAAATTTGTGGCAAGCCTGGCCATACAGCAAAGGACTGCTGGTACCGCTACGAAGAAGATGACGGCGACTCCTCACAAGATGAAGAGAAAGTTGCTGCGGCGGCCGATGGCTCCTATGGAATTGACACAAACTGGTATGTTAATAGTGGTGCCACCAACCACATCACCAATGAACTCGAGAAAGTCACCATGAAGGAGAAATATCATGGCAAAGATCAAATTCATACGGCCAGTGGTGAAGGTATGGGTATAAGTCACATTGGCCACTCAATTTTTAATACCCCTAGTCGTAAAATTCATCTCAAAAGAATCCTGCATGTTCCTAGTGCTCATAAGAATCTTCTCTCCGTTCATACAATTACTATTGATAATCATGTTTTTCTTGAATTTCATCCTTTCTTCTTTTTGATCAAGGATCAGGCCACGAGGAAAGTTCTCTATCGAGGTAGATGTGTTCGAGGGCTCTACCCATTGATTCCGGAGTTTAGAAGGTTCAATAAACAAGCTTGTGGTGCTATCAAGCTTTCGTCCACACGATGGCATGATCGTTTAGGACATGCCTCGTTTTCTTTGGTTGAAAAATTACTTAGGAAAAATAAGCTCCCGTTTGTTGGTGAGCGCAATGTTGAAACTATTTGTGATTCATGTCAGTGTGCTAAAAGTCATCAATTACCATATCCCATATCTACTAGTGTCTCCACTAAACCCTTGCAATTGATCTTTTCTGATGTGTGGGGACCGGCCCCCTTCTCTGTTGGTAGACACACGTACTATGTTAGTTTTATCGATGACTATAGCAAATTCTCATGGATCTATCTTCTCAAAAAAAGATCTGATGTGTTTCAAGTTTTTCACAACTTTCAAGCACTCGTTGAAAGAAAGTTTGACAGTAAGATCATTGTTGTCCAATCCGATTGGGGAGGGGAATACGAGAAACTCAATTCCTTCTTCCAAAATATAGGCATATCTCACCAAGTAACATTCCCACACACTCACCAACAAAACGGGTCAGCCGAACGCAAGCATAGGCACATTGTTGAGGTTGGCTTGGCCCTCCTCGCAGGAGCCTCCATGCCTCTCAAGTTTTGGGATGAGGCCTTTCTAACAGCTGTTCACATCATCAATATGCTTCCTAGTCGTGTCATAAATAATGAAACACCTATGGAACGTCTCCTCCACACGAAACCTGATTACACCTCTCTTCGTGTTTTTGGGTGTGCGTGTTGGCCAAATCTTCGGCCTTACAATCAACGCAAGCTCATGTTTCGCTCAAAACGGTGTGCTTTTCTTGGCTATAGCGCCCAACACAAAGGTGTCAAGTGTCTTGACATCTCCACTGGTAGGGTATATATCTCACGTGATGTTGTTTTTGATGAGACAACATTTCCCTTTGCGGATCTTCATCCCAATGCCGGTGCCCTACTCCGCAAGGAAATCTTGCTTTTACCCTCTCATCTCTCCGGCTATGATCAAGGGGGTATTACAAATTGTAATGATCATATGTTGACTAACCCTACTAATGGTCTCAATGAGCTTTGTGATGATGCAGAAGAAAACAGTGCAAAAATCATAGAAAATAATGAAGAAAATGGCGCCGCAGACCCTTATTTCATGTGTCCTGGCTCGGGGGACATATCCACCTCGGGATCAGCACAGGTGCTGTAGCCAGGCAGCAGATCTTCCTCGGATCCCGCGCCTGGCAATGATTCTGCCGCGCCAGCCGAAACAGGAGCAGGCGGGCGCGCCGCCGAATCTGCACCAGCCACGTGGCAGAACCTGGCGGATGGCGGCGCTTCCCCTCGTGCGCGCGACTCCGCGCCTGACAAGCGGCGGGCCGGTACTGGCTCGGGCCGCGTTCAGAGTCAGGCCCAACTGCGTGTGTACACACGTCGTGCCGCTACTCGTCAGGCGGACGCAGGGGAAGATTTGCTCAGCCCCGGGCCCAGGCAATCATTGGGCCATGATGACGCCTCCAGGCGCGGATCTTCTGCGGTGATATCGGCTTCCACACCACGACCCACGACCACAGAAGATCCCGCTTCGACATCGCCTGGTGACGCTGCTGTTTCTGGAGGCCCGCGTGGATCCTCCTCGGGATCGGGTGAGGATCAGTTTGATCCAGACCCGGGATCCTCTACGCCGGATCTCTCTACAGAAGCGCCTGCTCCTACTCCTCCACGTCGAATGCGACTACAACAAGGGGTAATTAAACCTGTTGATTATAAACACGTTACAAAATATGGGCCGGTATGTTCTACAGGTGAACCAGAAGAACCCAATACACTTGAGGAAGCTTTGGGTGATGCAAATTGGAGAAAAGCAATGCATGATGAAATCATAGCACTTAAGAAAAATAGAACATGGCACTTGGTTCCTTCACAACGAGGTAAAAATCTTATTGACTGCAAGTGGGTTTTTAGGATTAAAAGGAAAGCTGATGGAACCATTGACCGTTACAAAGCTAGACTCGTTGCAAAGGGTTTTAAACAACGGTATGCTATTGACTATGAGGACACGTTTAGTCCAGTTGTAAAGGCTGCTACTATTCGTCTTGTTTTGTCCATTGCTGTGTCCAGGGGATGGAGTCTACGTCAGCTAGATGTTCAGAACGCGTTCCTCCATGGTGTTCTGGAAGAAGAGGTTTACATGAAACAACCACCTGGGTTTGTAAACACACATGCACCACTTCATGTGTGCAAACTTGACAAGGCATTGTATGGACTAAAGCAGGCACCAAGAGCATGGTATTCTCGTCTCAGTAAGAAGATTCAAGCACTTGGTTTTGTTCCCTCAAAGTCTGACACGTCATTGTTCATTTATAACAAATCAAGTATATCCATAGATGTTCTCATATATGTTGATGATATAATTGTGACAAGCTCATCTGATGAAGCTATAACTGCACTGTTGAAAGATTTGAGTACAGAATTTGCCCTCAAGGATCTAGGAGATCTGCATTATTTTCTTGGTATTGAGGTAAAGCAACACAAGGATGGTCTTCACCTCTCTCAGGAAAAATATGCAACAGACTTGGTAAAAAAGGTTGGTTTACAAAGTTGTAAGCCTGCGCCCACTCCTTTATCCAGCACAGAAAAATTATCTCTTGTTGAAGGAGAGCCCTTGAGTTCAGAAAATGGTACAAAGTACAGAAGTTTGGTAGGTGCACTTCAATACCTAACACTGACTAGACCAGACATTTCCTTTGCTGTTAACAAAGTGTGTCAGTTTGTTCATGCACCTACCACTGTTCATATGACTGCTGCAAAGCATATAGTAAGATATGTGAAAAATACGCTGAATGTTGGCCTAAATTTCAGCAAGTCATCTTCTACACTTATCAGTGCCTTCTCTGACTCTGATTGGGCTGGTTGTCTAGATGACAGACGTTCAACAGGTGGCTTTGCAGTTTTCTTTGGACCAAATCTGATATCTTGGAGTGCCAGGAAGCAAGCCACGGTTTCAAGATCTAGTACAGAGGCAGAATACAAAGCATTGGCAAATGCAACAGCAGAGATCATATGGGTGCAGTCAATTTTAAAGGAACTAGGTATGAAAAGCACTAGAGCTCCTTGTTTGTGGTGTGATAATTTAGGTGCTACCTATTTATCAGCAAATCCAGTCTTTCATGCTAGAACTAAACACATTGAGATAGATTTTCACTTTGTTCGAGAAAGAGTTGCAAATAAACTTTTGGATATTCGGTTTATTCACTCTCAAGACCAAGTTGCGGATGGTTTCACTAAATCTCTACCCACAAGAAGCTTTGAAGACTTCAAGCATAATCTCAACTTGACGAAGTTGTGATTAAGGGAGGGTGTCAAACATGAGATATTGCGTGTATGTCAAGGAGTTGCGCCGGTATAAGATCATCCCGTGGAGTAGTTAGTTGGCTAGAATACTATGTAATCTTTATCTTTCTTATCTCTAGTATTCTTTCTCTCCAAGAGATGTATCCCAACAACCTGTACGCGTATCCGGGCTCGCAACCCAGCTATTTAACACGCAACACGTCTGGCCAGGAAAGCTAAGACGTTTACCGCATCGCACAGTGAACTCTTTGATGGAAATCCTTAAAGGGGCTTCGGGACCGAGTCTTAAATTATCCAAAAGTTCAATCTCACCCATCCTATGTGATGATTATCTAGCCACATTCTGTTGCAATATGCTCAGCTGTAGGCTCGCTCACTGAACTGCAAAAGGGCTAGTAAAGAGGACGTTCAAAGATTATTGGACATCATAAGGTCGCGTCTTGCATCATGGTAATCTGCAATGTTAACGTAGAGTGGTCATCCTGTGTTGGTCAAGTCTGTCCTAACCCGCATATAAATCTTCAATCTGATTTCTCTTGATCCTCCTCCTTGGGTGTTCAAGAAAATTGACAAGATTTGCAGGGCCTTCCTTTGGAAGGGCTCTGAAATTGTTGAAGGGCACTGCCCTGCAAAATGGGGGCCCTGGGGTCATTAACCTTACTGGCATTAGTTCTGCAATGAAGCTTCGCCGGGCGTGGATTGCTAGGATTGAACCTGATAAACCTTGGAGGCATTTGGATCTTGTCGCTTCAGTCCCAAACAATATCAAATCCACGCCCAAGGTGGCTGATGGCCTTACTGATGGCCGTTGGTTGAGAGACATCAAGATTAAGTTCACCATTAAAAAAATTATTCAATTGCTTAATATTTGGGATGTCATCAGGGTTAATCCAACTTGATCCATCTCAGGAGAATTGTTTGAGTTGGAGGTTAGAACCTTCCGGTCACTTAACTTCCAAATCAGCATACCGAGCTTTCTCCCAAGGAGTTCCTTTATGTGCCTTTGCAAATGCAATCTGGAAGACGTGGGATCCCCTTTGTTGCAAAATATTTATCTGGCTAGTTATCCGGAAAAGGATCTGGATCGTCGATCGTCTCGCGAGGCGTGGCCTCCCACATAACGTGGAATGTGTTCTTTGTGGCAATTCGCTGGAGGATACTGACCACCTTCTGGTGGGTTGCGCTGTATCGTGCATTTTATGGAGTAAAGTTCTAGATTGGATTGGGCACCCTATGATTTCACCCTCCATCGGTGTGATGCCCATATGTTTTTTAAGCTGGTGCAAAGCGCCTCCAACAATTATCTGATTAAGTTTTTTCGCTGTCGAGAATGGCAATATTGTGTTGAGGGTTCTCTACTGGTATGTCTGAATTTTCTGCCAGTCTCACTTCATTCCTCAACTTGAGGCTGGAGATTGGCACTTTCTATTTGGATATATTGGGCTCCTCTCAGCTCCTGCTGTAGCTTCTGTTCTTACAGTGATCGCGCTCTTGTCATATGGTGGACTGGGGCTAGTTTGAGTTTTCAGGAGATAAACAAAGTGCTCTCGATCTGCTCCTTAATTTCCCTATCCTCCCTCTGCCCCGGCCGTCGACGAGGACCTACCTCGGGGTCCGGCAGGGACAGTGGGGGACGTGTGTGGCCAAAATCATGGATCAGGAGACCCACACCCAGCGGTGGCTCGGGAGCTTCCATACGCCCGAGCTCGCGGCCAAGGAGTACGACCGCTGGTAGGTCCGCTACCACGGCGTGGCGGCCCGACTCAACTTCCACTTCGGCACGGCTCCGGTCCACCTCGTCACGGAGGAGCCGGGGGTGGTGAGCTCGGCTATGGCGCGGGAGGGCTGCGAGGCGAGGGAGCGCCTCGAGGCCGAGGCCGCCGACAGGGCGTACATGCAAGAGCTCTGCCAGCAGCACCTGAAGCTTGTGGAGGCAGAGCGGATGATCTTTGCCAACGCTAGTGGCGAGATTATCGTTATCTCCTCCGACGAGGTCGAAGGCGGCAAGGACGACGGTGCGAAGGGCAGCAAGGACGAGGAGATCAAAGTCGAAGAGTGGAGGAGTGTCTTCCTCGGCGACGAAGACGACGACACCAGCATGGACCCAAATCACGACACACCGTACCTGACGAGGAAGGATTGGCTCAACCTCACATTCGATCGAAAGTACTTTAGTTAAGCTTAATTTAGTTTAAATTTGTGTTTTATATTTGGTTCTGCAAAACTATCTATGTCTATGTTTGAATGTGGTTCAAATTGGTTTGAATTTGATCAAATTGAAGTTTACTCCGTTAAGTTTAGGGAATCGGCTAGAAACGGCAAAAAACAGTAGAGTATATATATACTCTACTAAGGGTTTTACTTTATTAACTTATAGGGGACTGGCTAGAGATGCACTTAGCTGATTGTGCGATTTTGTTAACAGATATGTTTTTTCCTGGAGCTTTTAGCTGTTTGTGCATTTTGTTGTCCTTTTGTATCCCTCTCCTGTTCTAGTTTGTCTTCTTGCTTTCTCCTATCTATATTATTGTTTTCATTATTTTTTGGAATGTATTTAAAATTCAAAGCATTAAAAAAAGAACTTCGGGAAAATCATGAAAGCTATTTAAAATGCATGAACAATGTTTTAGTCTGTGATCTCTTTAAAAATTCATGAACATTCTCTAAAGTTTTGGGAACATTGTTTAATACTCCCTCCGTCTTGTGTAAAAAACGCTCTTATATTATGGGACGCAGGGAGTATGTACTACTTGTTTTAGAGAAATTGTTTTTGAGAGAATTTATCTTTTTTTGAGACATTCGAGAGAATTTACAAAAAAAATCTGGCTCAACCCCGGAATGGGCCCATGTATGCGCCTAGGCAGGCTATACCCCGGAATGGGCCGAACCGAGTGCAAAACAAAACAAAAAAGAAAGAAAGAAGGGAAGCAGAGGGCAGCGGCCACACCAAGATTTCGGCGACCACGGAGGGGCGGCGCGTCTCAACTGCCTTATTTCTAGCCATACGGGCGGCCCGGCAACTCAAGCAGTCCACGGGCGCGTGGAGCACGAGAGCGGCGGCGACGACTTCGGCGACCACGGCACGGCAACTCCGGTGAGGCTCTCTTGTGGAGTAGTGCGCTCGTCATGGTGGTTCTGCTCCGACTCGGGGTCTAGCTAGGCACTCTGCCATTGCCTATTTGCAATCCGAGCCTGGCTGGGAGTCAGGTTAGATCTGTCGCCTCCTCCTTGCCCTTCCGTTTCTCTATAAATTTCTTCTCCTCTACTGGCAACCTCGTAACCTCCATCAGAATCAAAAATTCAATCTTTATATCCAGTTATTAGTGCGGGAAGATTGATAGGAGGAGTCGAGGAGACATGTCCAAGCGTCAACACTCGCACCTCGACGGCGACCTCACCGGGAAAAGGCCGCAGCGTGCGCCGAAGAAGCACCTCTACCTAGTGCTGGATGATTGGGACACGGGCTTCAGCATCTACAAGGTTGATGCTGACACTTTGCAAGATACTACCTGCACCAGCGACGTGCAGTTTGGGTTCCCTGACCCTCCCGTCCTCCAGTTTCCCGTGCCAGTACGCCATCTTGGCATGAGCTTCACAACCTTTGGTCACAGCATCTTCATCGCCACCAACCCACACTGTCCACAGACTCCCATCCTCGTATATGACACCGAGATAGCGGGAATCACCATCGGGCCAAGCCTACCACGTTCACTGCTTGGTGGCATTGACATCTCTATGGCCACCGGTGATAAGTTGTATGCATTGACATCTCGCCATGACGGCGAGCAGCACTCTTTTGAGGCCATGTCATGGGCAGCCACGGGAAGCGATGAGCTTGAGGATCCACGGCCAGCCATGGATTGGTCCTGGAAAAGGGTGCCATCGCCACCGCCATTTGCCATGGATGATATAATTTCCTCTTACGTGCTGCACCCGGACGGGAACACCATATTCATGTCTGCACACGACAGTCTTTATCAACATGTTCCAAAGGGTACCTTCTCATTCGACACCAAGCGTTTTGAGTGGAGGTGGCATGGGGAATGGGCTCTGCCTTTCCAAGGGCAAGGCTACTACGACAGCGAGCTAGGCACATGGATTGGGCTCCGTAAAGACGGGTACATTTGTGCCTGTGAAGTCGCCTCCCACAGCCGCGAAAGTGCTGTGCAGCCATATTGTAAGATTGCGAAGGAGAAGTTGTTCCTCAAAGTCCCGGAGCGGCGGCTAGCAGCAACAAGGGCCAATCTCGCGTACATGGGCAACAGCAACTTTTGCCTTGTCGAGTGTGTGCAGCGCGAGGGAGTGGAGCCTACGTGCATCGTCGATTGTTGCGTGCTCCATATGAGCACGTTTGGGCTTAAGTATGATCACAGGGGAGAGCTGCAAACCACGCGCCACTGCTCTACCTCTTGTGTAGTGTCTAAGCATATCCTGTCCTTTTCTCCTGTAGTGTTCTGGATGTAAGAGGTGCTTTGCTTGTTTTATGCAAGACCTGCTGTGTAATCTTGATGTAAACTGCTGTGATATGTGGCACTACTATGAAGAGAAATAAAAAGAAGTTGGTTCCCTTTTGCAATTTTCTTGAACCTGAGCCCAGAGATGGTCACATCACATGTTTCAAGAACTAGAAGCGGTGTACTTTTGCTGCTTGCAATATCACGATTGACAGGGATTACAAAAGGTGGTGCAACTAAAGAAGTGTTTATTCAATTTTTTCCTCCAAAGATTAGATAATCCTGTATCTAACTGCCATGATCACTCTTTCGCAACTAAGAGTCTAAGATCCCCATGTCTAGTCACTATATCTTATTTCAGGATTAGTGGCAAGGAAGTGTCTAGTCATCTCTCCTTGGGTAGTCATCAGAAAAACAATGGCAGGGAAGCAGGATTAATGGCATGGATAGATAGGTAGAATAAACCTTGAACGCAATACCTGTGTTATACGTGACTAACATTTTTTATCAAGTCCTCATGTACTACCTTATATGTTCATGCATAAGGAATTAGGATTGGATGGAACCCAAGCTTTTCAATATTGTTGCAGATCTCTTTTTGGTATAAAGCCTGAAATTGCCAGCGGATGGCCAGTGAGCTAAAAAATGAAAGAACGGGTCATATGCTCTCCTCTTAAAGATAGGACGAACAAAGAACAAAAAGCAGTTAGAAACGGCATAGTGTCGGCTGTCAAGTTGTTTGCATGACATGGCAGATTGATTTAAATGCAGTAACAACTTAACAATGGCCTTGGGCATAAGTTATTCCGGAGGAACAGTAGACCAGGAAGCATCCTTTCTTGCAACTTACAACCCTTTTTTTCTATTAGCCCATAAGATAGAACCACACACCAAAAGTTATAACAGCATCCGCCTCCAGGTTAGAAATAGCTTCATCCAGAATGTCAGCCCGTCAAGTAAGAGCATCTGAGCATTTGAGAAGGGCATTTTAACTCTTTCTGGGCAGCACACAGAGATCAGGCAGCAATTTGAGATGGTTGTTCCATGGCTGGTACAGATCATCCTCTTTCCTTATCTTCTCTTTGATATTCTCATTTTCACATTTCTGATTGTTTGCTGGTTTATTTTCTTTTCAAAAAATCCGGTGGTCAATGGCAGGTTTGGCCTCAATCATGAAGAGTTGAAGACCAATCCTTCCAGTGCGGATTTATTTATCTTTTGAAGCTACGGCCGTGTTGATGGATCATATAGAAGGTTCAGTGGTAACTTTTTAAATTTGTTCAGCACAAGTGTGCATCCATACACACACATACATACTTCATAGCGTTTCTTTATTGTGTTATTGTTACCGTTTACCAACTAGTGTTGGTTTACTCTCATAATTGACCCAACACATTGCCTTCAGTTTGCAGATACAACAAAACACTTTTATTAGTCTATGATTCCCTAATATTCAGATTTATTCATCCCCATAAGGATAAGTTAAGTATTGTCCATTGCATCGAGAGGATTCATCAAACCATGACTCTCTGTTTTTGGTTTCGTAGTTTCTGTATCTGACATCCATGAATTGTATTATTTGACATCCACTCACTCAAACTAATTATGTTTGATATATCACTTTATTAATGATTTACTGGATCTTCGATTGTTGGTGTACCAAATTTTTTAATATTGTGATTTCGGCCAATTACCATTCCTGTTTGGTCTGTGTTTGATTAAACTCCATTCCCCATATACTTTTGTTTATTTTGTGAATAGGCTGCATACTCTTTTGTTTATTTTGTACATGGACAGGGATGCGGGTTTAAGCTGCAAAATATAAACTCAACAGTGAGTTATCAGTTCGGTTTTCTATATTTCATTTCATATATGTTTGAGTGCCAATGATGATATGGTTCAGGGAGACAATTTAACCCTTTTCTTTTCTTGATCAAGTTTTTAGGCTTCAATTGGTCTACACAGTTTATTTAAATCATGAACCTGACACTCTTTGGAGTAGCCAACTGTGTATCTCTGAATCGCCAAGTGGCGGTTCATTGTAGCAATCGACGCAGCAGAGACAAAATATGATAAAGATAGTTTGCTTGCCAGCTCTATGTTGGCAGTGGAGGTGCTGTTGGAGAGCAAAGCCATACAGGCAACATAGGTGGTGCTTTTTATAAGTTAAGCTGAGCTGTTCAAGCCGTTATTCCGTAGGTATCTTCCATAAGAGCACGGCAAATTAATAATTGATTATGTTAATCCAGGAAATATGATTTTACCTTAGTTGCCTCTGTATACCTTGAATCTTTAACTAAATATCCACTCTTCCTATTTAACCATCAAAATATTACGATGTTGTGTCCTTTTGTTCAACTATACGCATCCACGACAATTTCGACAGCACCATGCGTGAGTTACTTTCCTTTTTTAGTTGCTAATAATCTACTCTGGACCATGCATTTTAAATTCCAATGCATGTCTAACAGAAGATCCTGCCTTTAATTCATAGTAGACATAATCCATTGTCAAACACTCAAATCTGTCCAAACATAAAAAAAACTATCACGCTATGAGTCCATTGGTTGGGAACTTGGGATATACTAATTTGCTGTGCACTTTCTTATGCTCTAAAATGAAAATCTCATGTATTAGGATTTGTTCCCTGGCTTAGATATATGGATGTAAGTATGCTGTTGCTGGAGTTAGTAGTTCTCGAACCTCCCCCTCTCTTTGTTCTCTGGATTATCAGAGATCAGGCTTTAATTGTTTTATATAATCTATTTTTGAAGTGTGGTGGGTTTGGGAAATTTCTGGATAACTCTCTTCCTCTCTAGTCTGTACAATACATATACTGGTTTACATGGGCCATGTGGGCCAGATTCACACATATACAGCCCAACACTCCCCCTCAAGATGGGTGATAGATATCTATCATTCCCATCTTGTCACACGCAGAATTACACTCCTTGACACTTAAACCCTTAGTTAAACAATCAGCCACTTGTTCTCTAGAGCTCACATAACTTATCCTGATTATGCCATCATCTAACTTCTCCTTGATGAAGAAGCGGTCTATCTCGACATGCTTGGTTCTGTCATGCTGAACTGGATTATTAGCAATGCTGATAGCTGATTTATTATCACACCATAACCTTAGGGGATCCTTCCTTATTACCTTTAACTCAGAGAGAAGATTTCTTACCCATAACATCTCACTCAAGCCTTGTGAAATAGCTCTATATTCAGCTTCAGCTGTTGATTTGGACACCACTGGCTGCTTCTTACTTCACCATGACACCAAGTTTCCCCCAACAAACACACAATAACCAGAAGTTGATCTTCTATCATCCAAACAACTTCCCCAGTCTGCATCACAGTATCCATCTATATTAAGATGCCCATTCTTCTTAAACCATAGCCCCCTTCCCGGATTACCCTTCAGATATCGAAGGATTCGATAGACAGCCTCTAAGTGTCCACTCCTAGGATCATGCATGTATCTGCTCACCACACTCACTGCATATGAGATATCGGGTCGTGTATGACATAGGTAGATGAGCCTTCCAACAAGTCTCTGGTACTTCTCCTTATCCACTGGTTCCCCAGATTCAGCACATAACTTATGATTCTGGTCAATAGGTGTTGAAGCAGGCCTACACCCAAGCATGCCTGTATCACTAAGCAAGTCGAGAGCATACTTCCGTTGTGACAGAACAATTCCTTTAGGGGATCTAGCAATTTCTATACCAAGAAAGTACTTCAGTTGGCCTAAATCCTTTACCTCAAACTCCTTGCTCAGGCTCTTCTTCAGTCGTGATATTTCCACATCATCATCTCCGGTGATTATAATATCATCCACATACACCGCAAGGATTGTAATCTGACAATTTGAGTGCCGATAGAATACTGTATGATCCCCATTGCACTGTTTATATCCCATATTGCACACAGCACGTCTGAATCTATCAAACCATGCTCGTGGAGATTGTTTGAGGCCATACAAAGACTTCCTTAACTTGCATACCTTTCTTGATGTCTCGGGCTTTGAGAAACCAGGTGGAATCTCCATGTAAACTTCCTCATGTAAATCACCATGCAGGAATGCATTCTTTACATCTAACTGATGCAAAGCCCAACCAAAGTTAGTGGCACAAGAAATTAAGGTTCTCACTATGCCCATCTTTGCGATAGGTGCAAAAGTCTCATCATAATCAATCCCGTATGTCTGACTATAGCCCCTAGCCACTAACCTTGCCTTGTATCTTTCTACCCTTCCTTCAGGAGTCTGCTTCACAGTATACACCCATTTACAGCTAACCGTTCGTTTTCCTGCTGGAAGAGGTACAATATCCCATGTCTTGTTCTTTTCAAGTGCTCTCATTTCCTCCAACATTGCCTCGTACCACTTTGGATCCTGCTTTGCCATTTTCCAATCTCTTGGAGTCACCACAGATTGCAATGATGCAATGAATACTTTGTATCTCGGAGACAGAGATGTATATGATACGTAATTAGCTATGTCATGCTCAAAACCATACCTCTCTGGAGGTTTTCCAGCTCCAACCCGGGTTCCTTTCCTCCAGGCAATAGGCAAGTTCATTGAATCGTTTACATTAGATGGAGTTGGAGTGGCACATGTCTCACCATCAGACAATTCAACAATTTCAACACTTGTTGGAGCCTGTTGCTCCCCCTGCACATGTGTGTCACTTGCTATTGGAGATTGTTGTTGTTGCTGCTCATCTTGTAGTTGCCTCCTGGTATAGACCCTTAAATTTTCTTCCTCATTTGGCTTTCTCCATTTCTCTTCAGTCATAGGTTGCCTCCTGGTATACACCCTTAGATTTTCTTCCTCATTTGGCTTTCTTCATCTCTCTTCCCTTGCATGACATGGAATTGAACTAACCACAACTCTCGATGGTTCATCTTCCTTTGTCCTTGGTGGTTCACTCCCGCCCTCTCGACTAGCACCACTCATGCTAGGAGAGTCGAAGTCAAATAACGAGCTGAGATCCGTTTTTTCTCCATAAAACGGTTCAGACTCCCTGAATGTCACATCCATGCTCACAAATGTTCTCTGCTCGCTGGGACTCCAACACTTGTATCCCTTCTGACCAGATGGGTAACCTATGAAGATGCACTTTACTGCTCGTCGATCCAATTTTCCCACTGAGGGTCTATGATCCCGGACAAAGCAGGTGCATCCAAATACCTTAGGAGGAACTAAGAATTTGTTCTCACCTAGTAACATCTCACATGGCGACTTCATTCCAATCACCCTTGACGGCATCCGGTTGATGAGGAATGTAGCTGTCATTACAGCCTCACTCCACAAGAATTTTGGCACGTTCATTGTATACATTAGTGACCGAGCAACCTCCAAAATATGGTGATTCTTCCTCTCAGCTACTCCGTGTTGAGGTGGTGTACCCGGACAAGATGTTTGGTGCAATATACCTTGACTTGATAGGAATGTGACAAACTCCTTATTCACATACTCTGTCCCATTATCTGTCCTGATCATCTGTATCTATGTATTGAACTAATTTTTCACATAAGCATAGAAATATTGAAAGCATTTAAAAACCTCATCCTTATGCTTCATAAGATACACCCATGTCATACGAGTATAGCAATCAATGAATGTAACAAAGTACTTCATTCCAGTTAGAGAGATAAAAAGACATGTCCACACATCTGAGTGAACAAGCATAAAAGGGGAAATACTCCTAAGACCCTTACTCACATAAGATGTCCTTGTGTGTTTACCAAACTCACATGCATCACACACAAGCTTGTTCTTATCCACCCCACACATTACATCGGGAAAGACTTTACTCATCTTCTCAAAAGACATATGTCCCATTCTACAATGGTGAAGCATTACCTTTGTTTCCTTTTCTCCCATCATTGTTGCTAACATCGTAGACACCGCATTATTTGGCACCTTGCGATCCATGTACCATAGCCCATTACGCCTGGTTCCAGTCCCAAGCCTCTTCCCCGTTTGCCTCTCCTGAATTAGACATAAATAGCAGTCAACTATTACTCGACAATCCACATCGTCAACCAAAGCACTCATTGACATAAGATTGACTGGAAAGGCAGGAACATGCAAAAAAGATGAAAGTTTAATAGATGGTGTGCATTGTATTGTGCCAATGCATTTAATGGGTTGTGAGGTGCCATCAGCAGTTTGGATAGTCTCCTTACATGTGGGTGGATATGGAATATATGACTCAAATTCCATTGATGTGCCGGCAACATGCTTTGATGCCCCCGAATCTAATATCCAATCAGGATGTGATCTTTGTGAGAGAATAGATGCATGAGCACAATGTAACACCCTCGATGCGGCTATAGCTCCCACGTGTCGAGGCACGACTTAGAGATATAACCGCATTGAAAGCAATGTCGCAAGTTAGGAAATCATCACAAACATCCCATGTAATAAACAATAAAGGGGAGATACATAGTTGGCTTACACTCGCCACGTCACATCAAAGTACATAAATAACATCCATCAAACAGACACTCATGGCCCGACTACGGCGCCAAAATGGAAAAGAACCCAACATGCGACAAGGCCCTGAATCAAACCCCAACTAGGCACCACTACTGATCATCGGGAAAGGAAACATAATAACGCTGAGAGTCCTCGTCGAACTCCCACTTGAGCTCGTACTCGCCACCTGGAGCGGAATCACCTAGACCTGCATCTGGAGTTATAGTATCTGTGAGCCACAGGGACTCAGCAATCTCACACCCTCGCGATCAAAACTATTTAAGCTTATAGGAATGGATGAGGCAAATATATGTGGAGCTGCGGCAAGCGACTAGCATATATGGTGGCTATCTTATACGCGAAAGAGAGCGAGAAGAGGAGGCAAAGCGCGAGCGAGAATCTAGAGGAACAACCTGCGCAAGCATAACTCCAACACCGTGTCCACTTCCCGGACTCCGCCGAGAAGAGGCCATCACGGCAACACACTCAGTTGATTCATTTTAATTAATTAAGGTTTAAGTTATCTACAACCGGACATTAACAAATTCCCATCTGCCCATAACCGCGGGCACGGCTTTCGAAAGTTCAATCCCTGCAGGGGAGTCCCAACTTAGCCCATGACAAGCTCTCACGGTCAACGAAGGAATAGACCTCCTCCCAAGACGTTCCGATCAGACTCGGTATCTCGGTAACTCAAGAAACTTCGACAGGTTAAAACAAGACCAGCAACACCACCCGCTGTGCCGACAAATCCCGATAGGAGCTGCACATATCTTGTTCTCAGGGCACACCGGATAAGCTAAGCGTACGGGAGCCAACGTAACCCAAGTTGCCGAGGGACGGCCCCGCACGGTGCTCTAGGTTGGACCAACACTCAGAGGAGCACTGGCCCGGGGGAGTAAAATAAGATGACCCTTGAGTCTGCAGAACCCAAGGGAAAGAAAAGGCTAGGTGGCAAATGGTAAGACCAATGTTGGGCATTGCTGGAAAAGCTTTAATCAAGGCGAACTATCAAGGGGTTCCCATTATAACCCAACCGCGTAAGGAACGCAAATTCCGGGAACATAACACCGATATGACGGAAACTAGGGGGGCAAGAGTGGAACAAAACACTAGGCGAGAGGCCGAGCCTTCCACCCTTTCCAAGTATATAGATGCATTAAGATAACATGGCAATATAATGATATCCCCAACAAGTAAATAAATGATGTTCCATCAAGGAACGGCCTCCAAACTTCACCTGCAACTAACAACGTTATAAGAGGGGCTGAACAAAGCGGTAACATAGCCAATCAACGGTTTGATAGGACATGGTGGGTTAGAGGTTGACATGGCAATTGGGAGGCTGACAAGCAAAAGGTAGGCATCGTAGCATTGGCAAAGCAAGAGCGAGCAAACTAGCATAGCAAAGATAGTAGTGATTTCGAGGGTATGATCATCTTGCCTGCACAGTTGTCAGAGTTGACTGGATCCTCACAAGCAAACTCAACGGGCTCCTCGGTAGCGAACTCGTCTCCCGGATCTACCCAACAAGACAAACAAGCAACAAGGATACAATCAACCACGTGCAAGACCAAGCAATATGATGAAAAGATGATATACTATGCGGGATGCGATGCGGGATGCAAAATGCAAGATATGACAGGAAATGCATGAACCTGGTCTCAACTTGGAATTCCAAGGGTGCCGCTGGATAGAGGGGATGAAATCGCTTGAAAACGATATAAAGATCATTGGAATCAGAGTTACGGTTTGGAAATGGCAAGCGTTTTAAGATATGACACCGGTCTGCGATTTACAGCAAGTAGACATCTAAACGCAACGAAATGAACATGCTACAGCCACCAAACATGACAACAAAAGACATGTCAGGGATGCTCACAAGATGTTTAACAAAAGACTAGCACTGATCCACGTCCAATTCATCCATTATGAGGTTCAAACAAGCATGGCAAAAACGCAAATGCAAAACAGATTCCAGACTTAGTGAAATTAACGCTAGTCTGAAATTTCAGATCACGATGCCCTCTTCGGAGCAGCAAAACAACATGATACATGACCTGAACATGACAAGTAAGAACATGGCATGGAGCTACTAAATAAGCTTAACAAAAGTCCCAAAGTGACCTGGGGCCAAAAGGGATCACAAAATATATTAACGGGCACACGAACATAGCTAAAACACAATCAGTTTTCAGACAGTGAAAACTGAGACATGCTGAAATATAACTCACGAAGGCATGTAAACGAGCTCGATGCACTCACCACGGTGCAATTCATGGCAAGGCAAGAATACAGACATTAAGAAGGCACAAAATACAAGCTAGACATGGCAAGAACAATGGCATAGCATACACGGATCAACTACAACAACGCCGGCAAAATCGCAAACGAGTTGGCGATCTGCCCAGATTCACCATGAAGCAAAAGTAGAGCTCGATTGACTCAAGCTAGGGTGCACCATAATTGCAAACAAATACATGGATGGATAGAGAATAACATGAATAACAAAAGTCCCTTACTGATCATCCTCAAAAGAGGCACGGATCATTAGGAAACAAGCTGAACATATGGCATCATGAACTAAAATATCCCAGACTTAGTGAAAACAACTAAGTCCCTGAAAACAGATTTACCGGGTGCCTCACTTTGCAAGCTTGCACAAGTCACCACGCACATCCTAAAAATGCATGGGTTGCACCTATGGAAAGAAGACGAAATCCTTAACAAAATATATGAAGGACTCACAGGCATAGCATGCACACAATAATCATGGCAAAAATGACAAAAGTCTAAGATGAACTAGCAGATCTGACAATTAACTCACGAAGCCTCCTTCTAACAGCATTTTGGGCATCAACATGAACTCAAATGAAAATGATGCAATGGAACGAAATGATGTACTCGTCGAGGCGAACATTTTGGTATATCATATGTCCAAAACGGAGCTACGGATGCAAAGTTACGGGGCCTCGAACAGAGCAACTTGGATCAAGAATTTCAGGAGTTAGAGAAAATCCACTTCGCGAAAATTAGGGTTACTGTAGCTGGATCTAGATCGGGCACTGTTCACCGAAGCTCGCCGGATCCGGCGCTCGCCGGCGGCTGGCGTGGAGGAGGCGGCCGGGAGGCGGCGGCGGTCGGCGGGGCCGGGAGGCGGCGCGGCCGAGCCGGCCTGGGGCGGCGGACGGCGGCAGCGGCAGGCGCTGGGGTCGGCGTGGAGCGGCCGGGCCGGGCGGCGGCAAGGCGGCCGTGGCGGCGCGAAGTCCGGTGGCGGCGGGGTCGAGCCGGAGTCGGGGAAGAAGGAAGGCGCGAGGCGGCGGGGAAGTGGCCCGCTCGGGCGGCGCGGGGGCCGGGCACGGGCTTCGGGCCCGGCGGCGGTGGCGATGTGGTCCGTGCCACGTGGCGCGCGGCGAGTGGCGGGCTGCGGCGGCGGACGCTGTCCGGCCGGGGGCGGACACGTCCGTCGGCGCGGATCTGAAGTTTTTTTTTTAGACTAGGGTTTGGACGGGGAAGAAGATCCGAATGGAGGGGGTATAAATAGGCATAAGTAGAGCTAGGAGAGTCCAAATGAGGTGCGGTTTTCGGCCACGCGATCGTGACCGAACGCCCTAGGACATGGAGCAGAGTTTGGTGGGTTTTGGGCCAAATTGGAGGGGTGTTGGGCTGCAACACACACGAGGCCTTATCGGTCCCTTCGGTTAACCGTTGGGGTATCAAACGAAGTCCAAATGATACGAAACTTGACAGGCGGTCTACCGGTAGTAAACCAAGGCCGCATGGCAAGTCTCGGTCCAATCCGGAAATGTTTAATCCCCACACACGAAAGAAAGCTAGAAATGACCTCCGGATGAGAACGAAGCGCCGGAATGCAAACGGACAACGGGGAAAATGTTCGGGTGCATGAGACGAACACGAATGCAAATGCAATGCACATGATGACATGATATGAGATGCATGAAAATGAAAACAACACACGGAGACAAAGACCCGAACCCGAGAAATAAATATAACTTAACGCCGGAAACGGCAAGAGTTGGGGTACAAATTGGGAAAGTCGTATCTGGGGCGTTACAACACTCCACCACTACGAAAAGATCTCGTCCCGAGATCTAGGACTGAAAGAACTCCGGGTACTCAGAACGGAGGTGATCCTCGCGTTCCCAGGTAGCTTCACGGTCGGAATGGTGAGACCACTTGACTTTGAGAAATTTGATTGACTTGTTGCGAGTCTTGCGTTCAGTCTCTTCAAGAATAGCAACTGGGTGCTCACGATAGGAGAGATCTTCTTGGAGCTCAATGTCCTCGAAGTTGACGGTGCGGTCAGGAGTCTTGAAGCACTTTCGAAGCTGAGAGACATGGAACACATCATGAACATTTGCAAAGTTTGAAGGAAGCTCGAGTTGATAGGCGAGGTCGCCTCTCTTGCTGACAATCTTGAAAGGTCCGACGTATCTAGGGGCAAGCTTCCCTTTGATACCGAAGCGACGAGTACCTTTCATAGGAGAGACACGGAGGTAAACATGATCTCCGATCTCGAAAGCCAAATCACGGTGCTTACTATCATAGTAGCTCTTTTGGCGGGATTGGGCTGCTTTGAGTTTATCACGAATGACTTTGCACATTTCTTCTGCCTCTGTGATTAAGTCATTACCCAGCAGCTGACGTTCACCGGTTTCAGACCAGTTGAGAGGGGTACGACACTTCCTGCCATACAGAATTTCAAAAGGGGCCTTGCCCGAACTTGCTTGAAAACTGTTGTTGTATGAGAATTCAGCATAAGGAAGACAATCCTCCCACTTCATGCCGAAGGAGATCACACAAGCCCTGAGCATATCTTCAAGAATCTGGTTGACACGCTCGACTTGACCGCTTGTTTGAGGATGGAAAGCAGTGCTGAAGCGAATGTTAGTGCCCATGGCCTTCTGGAAAGAATCCCAAAACTTCGAGGTAAAGATGCTGCCACGGTCTGAAGATATCACTTGAGGAATACCGTGCAGAGAGACAATGCGAGAGGTATAGAGTTCCGCCAATTGAGCTGCAGTGATCGATTCTTTGATAGGCAGAAAGTGAGCCACTTTGGTGAGCTTGTCGATGACAACAAATATAGCATCATTGCCACGCTTGGACTTTGGAAACCCAGTCACGAAGTCCATTTCAATGTGGTCAAACTTCCATTCTGGAATGGCAAGAGGTTGGAGGAGACCAGCTAGCCTTTGGTGTTCTGCCTTCACTCTTCTGCAGACATCACATTCATTCACGAATTGAGCGATCTCGCGCTTCATTCGAGTCCACCAATAAGCTTGCTTGAGGTCCTGATACATCTTCGTGCTCCCAGGGTGGATGGAGAGGAGAGAATTGTGAGCCTCGTTCATGATCACTTTACGAAGTTCACCTTTGGGCACAACAATACGATCCTCGAAGAAGAGAGTGTCCCTGTCATCAAGGCGGTAGCACTTGTACTTGGACTGACTCTTGGCAATCCCAATCTTCACCTTTTTCACCATAGCATCAAGAAGCTGGGCTTGGCGAATCTGGTCTTCTAGGGTAGGAGAGACTTGAAGGTTGGCGAGGAAACCTTGAGGAACAACTTGCAGATTAAGCTTGCGGAAAGCTTCACAAAGCTCGGGTTGATAAGGCTTGAAAATCAGACTGTTGCAGTAGGCCTTTCTGCTCAAAGCGTCAGCAATCACATTGGCCTTGCCTGGCGTATACTCAATACTCGGATTATACTCTTGAATCATTTCGACCCATCGAGTTTGCCTTAGGTTGAGATTAGGCTGAGTGAAGATGTACTTGAGACTCTTGTGATCGGTGAAAATGTCCACTTTTCTTCCCAATAGAAGATGTCTCCAAGTCAAAAGAGCATGCACAACTGCCGCCAACTCGAGATCATGAGTGGGATAGTTCTTCTCATTAGGCTTCAACTGGCGATATGTATAAGCAACAACTTTCTTCTCTTGCATCAAAACTGCGCCAAGACCTTGGAGAGAGGCATCACAAAAGACCTCGTACGGTTTGGATTCATTAGGCGGAGTCAGAACTGGAGCAGTGATCAACTTCTCTTTCAAAGTGTTGAAAGCAATATCACACTCCGGAGACCAAACATACTTGACGTGCTTCTGAAGAAGATTTGAGAGAGGCTTCGCGATCTTGGAAAAGTTTTCAACGAATCTTCGGCAGTAGCTTGCGAGACCGAGAAAACTGCAGAGTTGCTTCACATTCTGAGGAGGTTCCCAATTCACAATTGCGGATACCTTCTCGGGATTCACGGAAATGCCCTTGGCAGAGATGATATGACCAAGATAAAGAACCTCATCGAGCCAAAATTCACACTTGGAGAACTTGGCGTAGAACTGATGTTCCCTGAGTTTATCGAGAACCAAACGCAAGTGCTTGGCATGATCTTCCTTGTTCTTGGAGAAAACCAGAATGTCATCGAGATAGACCAAAACGAAGTCATTGGTGTAGGCGTTGAAGATGAAGTTCATCATGCGAGAGAACGTCGGAGGAGCGTTGGCGAGGCCAAAAGACATGACAGTGTATTCATACGAACCAAAACTTGTTCTGAATGCTGTCTTGGGAATATCTTCTTCACGAATGCGAATCTGGTGATAACCCATACGGAGATCAATCTTGGAGAATACTTGGGCACCTTTGAGTTGTTCGAACAGCTCATTGATGTTGGGAAGTGGGTATTTGTTCTTGATGGTCTTTTTGTTCACCGGACGGTAATCAACACAAAGTCGGTCCGTTCCATCCTTCTTCTTCACAAAAAGAACACCACAACCCCACGGAGAAGTACTAGGCCGGATGAGACCCAATCTTTCTTGCTCATCGAGTTGCTTCTTCAGCTCCTTCAACTCTTCAGGTCCGAGCTTGTAAGGGCGTTTGCACACAGGTTCCGTGCCAGGCTCAAGTTCAATAACGAATTCAACTAGCCGGTGCAGAGGCATTCCTGGGAGCTCTTCTGGAAAGACGTCTTGATATTCGCAAACGACTGGAATTTGAGAGATGGCATCCAATTCACCCTTCTCATTGAGAGAAAACAGACGGATAGTATTATCCCAAGCGGCAAAGATAATTACGTCCTCGGACGAATGAGTCAATTGAATCTGTCTGGCTGCACAATCAAGATGTGCCTTGTGCTTAGAAAGCCAATCCATTCCGAGAATAAGATCAATATCCGAGTTGCCAAGAATCATTGGAGAACCCAGAAACTTGAAATCACCCATCATGATAGAAACATCCGGAACTATTGAAGTAGCCCTCATAGACTTAGCCGGAGAAACCACTCCCATAGGTTTACCCAACATTTGTGAAACGAAGTCATGCTTGGAAACAAATGATCTTGACATGAAACAATGCGATGCACCAGAGTCAAAAAGAACTTTTGCTGAAAAAGAGTTAACCGGAAAGTTACCCATGATCACATCTGATGAGTCCTCTGCCTGAGCTGCATTCATCAAATTCACCTTGGCATGCTTGGGGTTATGCTTGACCACAGCTGTACTTGCCGATCTGACAGGAGGAGGAGGAGGAAGACGCCTCTGGTTGAAACACTTGTTGGCATAGTGACCCTTCTGTTGGCACTTGTTGCACGTGACCTCTGAAAGCGGACGGTGATACGGAGCACTCGATCTTGGAGCTTGAGACGAAGTCTTGTTCTGAAAGCCTGGGTTGGGTGGGTGGGAAGAACCACTGCCACCTTTGCTTTTGTGCTGATACGGCTGATGGAACGGAGGAGGAGGAAGCCAAAACTTCTGCTGCTTGGCCACTTGAGTAGAGGAAGAAGGAGTAACATCTCTGACTCGCTTCCTGGAAGCATCACACCTGAACTGAGCAGCCTCTTGCTTCAGTGCCATGTTGTAGAACTCATCGTATCTCAAAGGCTCGAAGAGGACAAGAGCGAGCTGAATATCTTCTCTGAGACCACCCCTGAACTGGTATATCATGCTCTTCTCATCAGGCACGTCCTGCTTGGCAAAGCGGGCAAGCTTCTGGAACAATTTGTTGTAGTCATAGACAGACAAAGAGCCTTGCTTCAGATTGCAGAATTCCTCACGCTTGCTTTCAACCACGCTCTGCGGAATGTGATGGGCTCGGAAATCTCGACGGAAATCATCCCAAGTGATAACACGTCCACCTCTGGAATCCTTGTACTGCTGGAACCATTCTGCAGCTTGATCTTTGAGTTGGAAGGAAGCGAACTTGACAAAGTCCTCAGGCCTGACGTTGCTGCACTCGAAATGCTTACACAGATCCACAAGCCAATCGTCAGCATCGGTTGCCTCAACACAATTACTGAAAGTCTTTGGCCCGTTAGCAAGGAACTGGTTGAGTGTAGCAAAGTGACTCTGATTGCTGCCTTGATTTCCTTGACTGCCCTGATTGCGCTCTTGGAGAATTTGCATGATCAGCTGAGTGTTTGCATTGGTTGCGGCCATCACAGCTTGCCATGCCTCTGGAGGAGGTGGAGGTGGTGGCGGATCAGGATTCGGAGTCGTGCGCGTTGGAGGAGCCATCCTGAAGAGGTTGACCACCATTAGCACATTGACAGATAAATATTGAAGCTGAATCCAACGGAATGAAAATTGCAACATATAGTCTTCACATCCGAACAAAATGAACGAATGCATTCCTCTTCAAATGGTCACATATCCATAAATTGAGAAGCCACGTAGAATTAAGGTAGAGAAATAAATCAACAAGGTACGGATCAAGAACGAATAATCGGTAAGAAATCCCAATCTCAAACCAATATCCGTGGAAGAAGAACTAGAGCTACTAGAATTCCCACCTATGAAACTCCCGAACTTTTCCGGTTATGCAATCAGGTGTTGGGGATACAGGGGAAGCATAATATCTCACCCAAACTAGCAAATCCTACATCCAGCTGTATCCATCCTTCAACACATAACCAAGAAAACTTCGGAAACCATCTACCTCAACCTTCGAAAAGCATCCGTTATACAAGTTATGGCGATACTCCCGAACTCCCGCCCCAGTACTGGGTGGCGTCGAGGTTATCTCACCAACGAACTGCATAAAAGAGATTTTCGATGTCGGCGAACATATCTCAAGTATTCCAGAATTGCAACGATAAAATTATGATGACAACACCTCAGAGCTCAACTCCCCGGGACACTTCCACTAAACCCCTGACAGGAGGCACCAAGACAGTATTCTCATCATAAGCCATCGGAACAAATCCAAGATACTCGCGTGATCCTAAAAAAAATTTAGTGAAATTTGAGAAGAGAAGAGTCAAAACTCTACGTCAGGATGCCTTACCAGAGCGATGAGGAGACTGGGAAGTAAAAAAGAATTCCTAAGCTCTCCGATATATAATTCCTAAGGACTCAAAACATTTTTCTAGACACAACTTGGCTGCTAAGACGATCAAGCAATGGGGCTCCTAAGGTCGGGGATGGCTCTGATTACCAACTTGTAACGCCCTCGATGCGGCTATAGCTCCCACGTGTCGAGGCACGACTTAGAGATATAACCGCATTGAAAGAAATGTCGCAAGTTAGGAAATCATCACAAACATCCCATGTAATAAATAATAAAGGGGAGATACATAGTTGGCTTACACTCGCCACGTCACATCAAAGTACATAAATAACATCCATCAAACAGACACTCATGGCCCGACTACGGCGCCAAAATGGAAAAGAACCCAACATGCGACAAGGCCCTGAATCAAACCCCAACTAGGCACCACTACTGATCATCGGGAAAGGAAACATAATAACGCTGAGAGTCCTCGTCGAACTCCCACTTGAATCGTACTCGCCACCTGGAGCGGAATCACCTAGACCTGCATCTGGAGTTATAGTATCTGTGAGCCACAGGGACTCAGCAATCTCACACCCTCGCGATCAAAACTATTTAAGCTTATAGGAATGGATGAGGCAAATATATGTGGAGCTGCGGCAAGCGACTAGCATATATGGTGGCTATCTTATACGCGAAAGAGAGCGAGAAGAGGAGGCAAAGCGCGAGTGAGAATCTAGAGGAACAACCTGCGCAAGCATAACTCCAACGCCGTGTCCACTTCCCGGACTCCGCCGAGAAGAGGCCATCACGGCAACACACTCAGTTGATTCATTTTAATTAATTAAGGTTTAAGTTATCTACAACCGGACATTAACAAATTCCCATCTGCCCATAACCGCGGGCACGGCTTTCGAAAGTTCAATCCCTGCAGGGGAGTCCCAACTTAGCCCATGACAAGCTCTCACGGTCAACGAAGGAATAGACCTCCTCCCAAGACGTTCCGATCAGACTCGGTATCTCGGTAACTCAAGAAACTTCGACAGGTTAAAACAAGACCAGCAACACCACCCGCTGTGCCGACAAATCCCGATAGGAGCTGCACATATCTCGTTCTCAGGGCACACCGGATAAGCTAAGCGTATGGGAGCCAACGTAACCCAAGTTGCCGAGGGACGGCCCCGCACGGTGCTCTAGGTTGGACCAACACTCAGAGGAGCACTGGCCCGGGGGAGTAAAATAAGATGACCCTTGAGTCTGCAGAACTCAAGGGAAAGAAAAGGCTAGGTGGCAAATGGTAAGACCAATGTTGGGCATTGCTGGAAAAGCTTTAATCAAGGCGAACTATCAAGGGGTTCCCATTATAACCCAACCGCGTAAGGAACGCAAATTCCGGGAACATAACACCGATATGACGGAAACTAGGGGGGCAAGAGTGGAACAAAACACTAGGCGAGAGGCCGAGCCTTCCACCCTTTCCAAGTATATAGATGCATTAAGATAACATGGCAATATAATGATATCCCCAACAAGTAAATAAATGATGTTCCATCAAGGAACGGCCTCCAAACTTCACCTGCAACTAACAACGTTATAAGAGGGGCTGAACAAAGCGGTAACATAGCCAATCAACGGTTTGATAGGACATGGTGGGTTAGAGGTTGACATGGCAATTGGGAGGCTGACAAGCAAAAGGTAGGCATCGTAGCATTGGCAAAGCAAGAGCGAGCAAACTAGCATAGCAAAGATAGTAGTGATTTCGAGGGTATGATCATCTTGCCTGCACAGTTGTCAGAGTTGACTGGATCCTCACAAGCAAACTCAACGGGCTCCTCGGTAGCGAACTCGTCTCCCGGCTCTACCCAACAAGACAAACAAGCAACAAGGATACAATCAACCACGTGCAAGACCAAGCAATATGATGAAAAGATGATATACTATGCGGGATGCGATGCGGGATGCAAAATGCAAGATATGACAGGAAATGCATGAACCTGGCCTCAACTTGGAATTCCAAGGGTGCCACTGGATAGAGGGGATGAAATCGCTTGAAAACGATATAAAGATCATTGGAATCGGAGTTACGGTTTGGAAATGGCAAGCGTTTTAAGATATGACACCGGTCTGCGATTTACAGCAAGTAGACATCTAAACGCAACGAAATGAACATGCTACAGCCACCAAACATGACAACAAAAGACATGGCAGGGATGCTCGCAAGATTTTTAACAAAAGACTAGCACTGATCCACGTCCAATTCATCCATTATGAGGTTCAAACAAGCATGGCAAAAACGCAAATGCAAAACAGATTCCAGACTTAGTGAAATTAACGCTAGTCTGAAATTTCAGATCACGATGCCCTCTTCGGAGCAGCAAAACAACATGATACATGACCTGAACATGACAAGTAAGAACATGGTATGGAGCTACTAAACAAGCTTAACAAAAGTCCCAAAGTGACCTGGGGCGAAAAGGGATCACAAAATATATTAACGGGCACACGAACATAGCTAAAACACAATCAGTTTTCAAACTTTGTGAAAACTGAGACATGCTGAAATATAACTCACGAAGGCATGTAAACGAGCTCGATGCACTCACCACGGTGCAAGTCATGGCAATTCAAGCATACAGCCATTAAGAAGGCACAAAATACAAGCTAGACATGGTAAGAACAATGGCATAGCATACACGGATCAACTACAACAACGCCGGCAAAATCGCAAACGAGTTGGCGATCTACCCAGATTCACCATGAAACAAAAGTAGAGCTCGATTGACTCAAGCTAGGGTGCACCATAATTGCAAACAAAGACATGAATGGATAGAGCATAACATGAGTAACAAAAGTCCCTTACTGATCATCCTCAAAAGAGGCACGGATCATTAGAAAACAAGCTGAACATATGGCATCATGAACTAAAATATCCCAGACTTAGTGAAAACAACTAAGTCCCATAAAACAGATTTACCGGGTGCCTCACTTTGCAAGCTTGCACAAGTCACCACGCACATCCTAAAAATGCATGGGTTGCACCTATTGAAAGAAGACAAAATCTTTAAAAAAACATATGAAGGACTCATAGGCATAGCATGCACACAATAATCATGGCAAAAATGACAAAAGTCTAAGATGAACTAGCAGATCTGACAATTAACTCACGAAGCCTCCTTCTAACAGCATTTTGGGCATCAAGATGAACTCAAATGAAAATGATGCAATGGAATGAAATGATGTACTCGTCGAGACGAACATTTTGATATATCATATGTACAAAACAGAGCTACGGATGCAAAGTTACGGGGCCTCGAACAGAGCAACTTGGATCAAGAATTTCAGGACTTAAAGAAAATCCACCTCGCGAAAATTAGGGTTACTGTAGCTGGATCTAGATCGGGCATTGTTCACCGAAGCTCGCCGGATCCGGCGCTCGCCGGCGGCTGGCGTGGAGGAGGCGGCCGGGAGGCGGCGGCGGTCGGCGGGGCCGGGAGGCGGCGCGGCCGGGCCGGCCTGGGGCGGCGGACGGCGGCAGCGGCAGGCGCCGGGGTCGACGTGGAGCGGCCGGGCCGGGCGGCGGCGAGGCGGCCGTGGCGGCGCGAAGTCCGGTGGCGGCGGGGTCGAGCCGGAGTCGGGGAAGAAGGGAGGCGCGAGGCGGCGGGGAAGTGGCCCGCTCGGGCGGCGCGGGGGCCGGGCGCGGGCTTCGGGCCCGGCGGCGATGGCGATGTGGTCCGTGCCACGTGGCGCGCGGCGAGTGGCGGGCTGCGGCGGCGGACGCTGTCCGGCCGGGGGCGGACACGTCCGTCGGCGCGGATCTGAAGTTTTTTTTTTAGACTAGGGTTTGGACGGGGAAGAAGATCCGAATGGAGGGGGTATAAATAGGCATAAGTAGAGCTAGGAGAGTCCAAATGAGGTGCGGTTTTCGGCCACGCGATCGTGACCGAACGCCCTAGGACATGGAGCAGAGTTTGGTGGGTTTTGGGCCAAATTGGAGGGGTGTTGGGCTGCAACACACACGAGGCCTTATCGGTCCCTCGGTTAACCGTTGGGGTATCAAACGAAGTCCAAATGATACGAAACTTGACAGGCGGTCTACCGGTAGTAAACCAAGGCCGCTTGGCAAGTCTCGGTCCAATCCGGAAATGTTTAATCCCCACACACGAAAGAAAGCTAGAAATGACCTCCGGATGAGAACGAAGCGCCGGAATGCAAACGGACAACGGGGAAAATGTTCGGGTGCATGAGACGAACACGAATGCAAATGCAATGCACATGATGACATGATATGAGATGCATGAAAACGAAAACAACACACGGAGACAAAGACCCGAACCCGAGAAATAAATATAACTTAACGCCGGAAACGGCAAGAGTTGGGGTACAAATTGGGAAAGTCGTATCTGGGGCGTTACACACAATTACCTTCATCTGTAGATACAAAGTGAGCAAAGTTGCCGTAACTACAATCCTCATGATCCTTATCACCTGTGCTTTCTGTTCTTTTCTTTGATTCTTCTTGGGTTGCGAGTGAGGATCCTTCTTCTGAGACTGCCACATTTGCCCTTTGACCACCAGAGTATCCCCGGCCTCGGCCTCCCCTTAATCCACCTCGGTTATATCCTCTCCCCCTTCCACGCATGTTCCTACGTGGAGCCGTGCAAGAACGAATCAAATGACCCTTCTCACCGCAGTTGAAGCACTCTCTGCTCTTATAGTCGGTTGCTATGAAGGCTGGATGAGATGGAGTCGTTGTATTGTTCTTCATCAACTTTAATCGGACCTCCTCCTGTGCCATTGCTGCTATGGCATCCTCTAAGGCAGGTAGAGTAGGTTGATGAAATAAAGTAGCACGTCTCGCCTCAAATTCAGAGTTCAATCCTTTGAGAAACTGCATCACTCGTCTGCGTTCAATCCATTTTCTAGCAGCTGCTATGCAATCTGCATGTGGCAAATCCAGAGGATCATAGTGATCTAAATCAGCCCACAAACGCTGCAGTTCAGCAACATACTCCATCACAGAATTTTCCCCTTGTCTGAGTTCACCAACTCTCTCCTCTGTTTCAGCTATTAACATCACATTCCCTTCACCTGAGTACAGTTTTGAGAGGGTTTTCCATACCTCAGTAGCAGTTGAGATAGTCTCAACAGTTGCAGCAATGGTTGGAGACAAGGAGTTCAACAACCATGCCACTATCAAAGAGTTGGTACTGCTCCATGTCCTCCATTCTGAAGTTTTCTTGTCTCCTGGCTCCTCTGCCTCACCACTGACAAAGCCCTCAAGCCCTTTAGTCCTCAAGATGAGTAGCGCCCTTCTTGACCAGCTCAAATAATTCTTAACCTTCCAGCTTAATTTCATTTGGCATCAAGTCAATTTTTTGAATTGGCTCAATGTGAGGAACAATTGCATTATTTAGAGATGCTGCAGCTCCTACCTTGGCTGTTAGGAGCTCAGCCAATTTTTCAATTGCCTTCTCGAGTCCCTGATTTTCTCCCATGTCTTGCCTCAATCACAGCAGGCAAGAACTTTCCTTCTTCCTCAGTACGCTATCTAGCAGCCCCTCACACAGCAGCACCAAATCAATCCAGGAGCTCTTACCTCCTCTTCTCTGCTAACTCCACTGTAGTACACCACCAGCAGCAACAGAGTCAGCAGCAGCACTTGCAAGCAGCAACAACTGCAGACTGTTCTCAGTCTTTCTCCAGCAGCAGCAAGCCAGCCGCACAAGCAGCAAACCAGCCAGTACTTGGCCTCTCCCCTGGCGCAGCCGCCTCCTTCCTCTGCCCTCTGCCACACACAGTAGCACCCGCAGCACCAGGAGCACTTCGCGCGCGCGCACCTCTTCACGGGAGAGAGCAGTGCCGCCTGTAGCCTCCAATCCCCTCCAGGCGCTCCGCAGGCAGCCCGCGCGCTCGCACGCAGCCGCGCCCGCCGGCCCTCTCCAGGCGCGCCTCTACCGCCGCCGGTCCCGCCTCCAGTGCCCCGCGCAGCACACGCGCGCCAACAACCACCTTGGGTGCCCGGAGCTCCGATTCACCGCCGGCGACCTACAGAACCCAGCATCGCCTCCCGCCTGTGCTCTGACACCATGAAGTGTGGTGGGTTTGGGAAATTTCTGGATAACTCTCTTCCTCTCTAGTCTGTACAATACATATACTGGTTTACATGGGCCATGTGGACCAGATTCACACATATACAGCCCAACAATTTTGTTCGACAATTACAGTTGAAGTTCTTTATAATTGGGGTGAACATGGTTTTGAACATAGTTTGGAGTCAGGGATTGAGAATTAAAATTCGTTTTTCACCAAAAAGAAAAACTTTGTACTAATTACTCATATCTGTTTTCCTCTCTGATGCTTGATGCCTCCAATTATTTAATAGTTCTTTTTTCTCTATATATTTTCAGTGTATATTTGGTGATTACCAAGTTTATATTCGTAAAAATCAAGGCATTAGTGTAGGAAGAGAAATGGCACTGGCTCTACAAATAAGTCTATTCAGCTTCTTATGCATTAAAATAACATTGAATCCCTTGCTGCAGATAATCTGTATAGACAAAAGTAACAATCTCATTTGTGTGTTCTATTGTTAGTATGACAAATGGGTACATGAAAGTAGTAGCTTTTGTCATTCAGTTGGTAATATTGGTGTACTCTAAAATACTGTAGTTGTCTTATTTTGTTCAGTCTATCCATGTAGGTGTTAAACGTTACACGAAAGAGAAGAAACGACCGTGTTGATGGACCCTATAGCAGGTTCAGTGTGCAGTTATTTAGTTTCTTTAGCACGAGTGTGCATGCATGCACACGTACATACAGAGTTACTAGTAGTAGTTTATTTTGATGATGTGGTTGTTGTCCTTCATTTGCCAACTATTACCTCTCTTCACTAATGTAAGACGTTTTGGCCAAAACGTCTTACATTAGTGGACAGAGGGTGTAAATACGATGGTTGCCTTGGTTTACTTTCCATGTTGTAATTGACCCCCCACGCTGCCTTCAGTTTTTACTGATATAAGAACATACTGTTATTGGTCTGTGTTTCCCTGGATATTCAGATTGATCCATCCTCATAAGGGTAAGTTCAGTATTATCTGGATTCAGTTTCATAGTCTCTGTATCTGACATCCATGAATTGTGTTATCTAGTATTACAGCTTGGAAATTCTCAAAGCACATTTGTTCAAACGTTGGTTATATGAGCTATATTCTTAGTTTTTTTTTAAGGTCTAAAGTCTTAGTTTTTATGGTCACTCTGTCAGAGTACTAATTCCTGTTGCATCTAAAGTCAGTTAGTAATGCTGATTCCAGTACTGATGGATCGGATAACCTATAAGTGTAGATGTACTTATCACAAGCAGGCTTGTTTCAGGCGTTCGGCTCTCAGATTGCTGGTGATTGAAGATCAGAGCCTCTGGCCCGAGGAAGATGGGACAGAGATATCTCTCACTCGCTCAAATCGTCGTGCAACACCCCCTTCTATGGTATCGATATGGTTCAGGCACCCCCAAACCTCTGGCAGCAAAATCTACACTTGGCTAGCTGCGGTCAACAGGTGCCGGCCTCCAGCACCCCAGGTGTTTCTTCCCTGTGCGAACAATCTGACAAGTCTCTTGTTCAACTTTTCTTCACAAAGGGTAATATGTTAATATAAATATATACTCCGTTCCTAAATATAAGTCTTTTTATAGAGATTTTAATGCGGACTACGTACGGTTATATATAGACGTACTTTAGAGTATAGATTCACTCATTTTACTCCGTATATAATCCGCAGTGGAATCTCTAGAAAGACTTATATTTAGAAACGGAGGGAGTATAATTCGAAAGACGAGCCTTTGGCACCATAAGCCTTCCCCCGCCAAGCCTTCTACCTCCATGAAGGTCGGCGTGGTATCAATTATCTAATTCTTTTGGTTCTCTCCATTATCTAAATATATGCATTTTCTTGGTCATTGCACTTTACATTCTCCATTATAGAAATCTAAATCAAAATAATCATAAGAGAAAAAAGAAGTCCCCCGTGCCCCCGGCGTCGCCCTCCCCGAGCGAGGCGACCGGGGCGGTTCCCCACCCCCCCTCCCCGCGAGTCCCCGCCCCCCTTCCCCCTCGCCGCTGCCGCCGGCGGGCGCGGCCGGGCGTTGCCCGCGCGATGCCCCGCAGTCTGGCGGTGGCGGCCCTCCTTCTTCCCCCGTCGCTGGACCCCGGCTTGGGCGGGCGGTCCTGGCGGCGGAGCCCTTCGGCCGGCGGCGTTCTGGCGCAGATCTGGACGGCGGCGGTGCGGAGGCGTTGCCCCTTGGCGGCGGTGACGACCCATGGCTTGCGGCGGCCGGCGGCGCCCGGCTGGCCCAGATCTAGGCCCTACGGGCCCGATCTGGGTCGGGGCGGGCCTGCTGGGTGGCCGCAGTGGGCTGTTCTTCGGTGGTTTCCGGCGAGCTCCTCGCGACAGGGACGGCGGCTGCTGTGCCGCGACTGCTGTAGCACGGCGGCAGAGCTTCACGGGCCCACGCTGGGCCTGGCCGAACAGGGCATCTGGTGTGCCTCTGCTGTTGTGCCCGGTCTGCTACCGCCTACGCCGGTGGAGGTTGTTCCCTCCCTTGTGGCTACGGTGCTGTCGGTCCTTGTCTTCGGGTGTCTCGTGTGGATCCGGCCGGCCTCGCTTCGTTGGCCGTGGTGAGACGACGGTGGTGTCCTCGTGACCGTTGGCGCATGTTGGTGGGCGGCGGGTGTGGTGGAGCCGAAGGTTGGTCCTGGGTGGTGGGCGCAAGAGGTCAGGAGAAATCCATGTCGGGTTGCCGGCACCAACGCGGTGACGCCTGCGGGCGCCGCCATCCTTCTTGAAGGGCGTCGGGTGACCCTCTCCCCCCCTCTACCCTCCGTGAACCGAGAGAAATCGCGTCGTCATCGTCGCATTCCTTCTTGAAGGTGGTGCTTGGTACACGGCAACTCGGTGGCTTTGGAGCGTGGTGGTTATCTTCGGTGGGCGCAGCGATCGCGGTGTGCCGTAGCTTTCGTCGATCCGGCGTTGTTGGCATTTCTTCTCTTATTTTCTCTTGTCTTTTTCTTTTGGGCGTGCTTGTGTTGTTTGCCCCAGCGTGGTTCGGAATGTTGTATCGGGTGGTTGCTATATCAATATAGCGGGGCGTAAGCCTATTTCGGTAGAAATCTAAATATGCATTCGTTTATTCTTATCCGTGCCAAAGGACTGTTCCTATGTTACAAACTTATAGTTCAACTATAAATTATGCATCATCTCTATACTCCTAAAGGGGAAGTTGGTAGTCTCGCCTCAGGTCTCACCAATCATATATTACGTTCGCGAGCGTCTTACAGGCGACCTTTAGCAACCAAGAGCAACCAATTTGGGCCGGCAAATTTCACGTGTGCATTAACTCAATGAAATCGGCACTTTCCCAAAACAATATCATGCATTAACACATTCAAATCAAATCTTAAGAAAATCTCATCTAAATCCAAACTTTCATTGCCTTCTACTACTCATAACCAAATCAAATCAAAACTTATCAAAACATCAACTATAATCAAAGTTGCCTGGCACATTTGACGTGTGCATTAACTCAATCAAATCGACACTTTCCCAAAACAACGTCATCCATTAACTCATTCAAATGAAATCTTAAGAAAATCTCAACTAAACTCAAACTTTCATTGACTTCTACTACTCATAACCAAATCAAATCAAAACTTACCAAAACATCAACTATAAGCAAAGTTGCCCGACACATTTGATGTGTGCCCGTGTTATTTATTTTTCATTTTTTTTATGTTTCGTTTTTTGGTTTCATTTTTTCCTATTTCATTCTTCTCTGACTAACCTATTATTTTGTACTCGATATACTATCAGAATCAACACAGAGTTGTACGTCATGGTGAGTTGGTAGCATCGCCTCCATTTCGGCTAAATAAAAATGAACACATTAATGCAATTAATTTGATAAGCAGTTAATTACATGTGCAATTAATTAGATCCAGTTAAATAGGGATTTATTCGCACCGAATAAATTCGAAAATTGATTCATTAATAATGAGGCTGTTAATTAGGCCTAAATATAACTAGAAGTAGCTATTTTTCAATTAGGAAGACAATTACTTAATTAGGCAGAAAACATTTTTTTTGAAAACTCATAACAGTTTTTGAAAAACAAGTTTTTAAAAAACATGACCATTTTTAAAAATTATGAATAATTTTACAAAAACTCAAAACATTTTTTGAATTTGCAAATTTTTTAACATGAAATTTTTAAAATTTGTGAACCCGAAACGGTAGTATTTTTTGAATTTGAAAACAAAGACGGAAAATAGGAACAATTTTTGAATTTCTAGAACATTTTTGAATTTGTGAATAAAATTTAAAAATGAGATATTTTTTGAATTTGTGAACAAATTTTGAATCATGAACATTTCTTTAATGGGAGAACAAATTTTATAAATGGGATCGTTTGTTTTGAAGTTCTTGAACATTTTTTTAGTTTGTGAACAAATTTTAAAATGCGAAGATTTTTTGACATTCAAACGTTTTAGAATTTTCAAACATTTTTTCAAAAGCTGCAAACAAAATTTGAAATTCTATAATTTTTTGGAATTTCTGAACAAAATTGAAAAATAGGAACATCCTCTAAAAAAGTGAACAAAACTTGAAAAATGCGAACATTTTTAAAATTTCGGAACATTTGTTGAAATACAAAAAATAAATTGTAAAAAATAGAAATATGAAAGGAATGAAAAAAGGAAATAAAATAAAATAGAAAAAACAAAAAAAAGGGAAGGAAAAGAAAAAATGAAACCCAGTTCAGGAACCTCCTAGAAGGCTCCTAAAACCGTAAAAAAGAAACCGGCTAGACACACCATAGAAGGTTCCAAAAACGGGATCGCTGAAACGCTAAACAGACCGGCCCACGCCTCGAACACTGGGTCGATCGCCCAAACAAAATCCACAGACAACATCTGCAACAGATATGCAAATTTATTCAGTTTTCAACCTCATCTCACAAACACATTACCCTTTCCCTTGCTTAAAATAGCCACTGGCTTATGAATGGGACACCAAACTTAACTGCAGTTCACAACCCCAATTGTTCAATGGCACCATCCTGGATCAGCTAGAGATGCCTTCTACATGTTGTGGCCCTTTAGCAACTACCACATGCAGGAGCAACTTTAACTGAATTTACATGTACAGAACACCTAAACTTAACTGAATACCACACAAGTCAGCTACATTATATATATAAACCGGTACAAGCACGAGTAGTTCCATGTTATCATCAAGCAGCTCACATAAGGCACGTAGTGTCATCACATGAGATTACACACAAATAAATATAGTAAGCGCAGAGTGATGACAAGATGAGCTACCAATAAAAACAATCCTGGAAGAATGTCTGGCCAAGCAATGCACCCGTTCCAAATAAAACTGTTCCCAACATACCAAACATGCTCCTGAGAAAAGTAATTGGCCATGCACATTGAGCATGGTTTCCAAGGAAACAATTTACACCAATGTTGAGCTTTACTGTTTGTGGTAAAACCAACTGTAGCATGTACAAACAGAGACTGTATCGTGTACAAACAAAGACGCTAATGAGTTCGCTAAGATTTTTCTGTACATTTACCAACCGCTACTACTAGCGGTAGTTCAGCTGCAGATGACTTAGGTAACCTCCATCATACAATGCCCTCTGCAGATCACACAGTAACCTTAGATAATCTTTCATGACCATCTGAACAAAAAACTGGAGATCACGCCTCGACTGATACTTCGAGCTGTTCCAGATGAGCCTGAGGAGTCCTCTTACATCGTACTCATAGAAGACACAGTTCCCATTCTTATCAAGATAGTAATATGTCTTCAGGAGCATTTTGCATCTTGGTAATGACCAGCCATCAAAGTGAGACAAAGATGCTGACAAAGCACTCCACCCCTTCGTACTTTCAATGCTGCTGAACAACTGGTACATCACTACGAATGTGCCATATGCTTGAAAAGGCTCCATCAGATATATGTGATGTGCTAAGATGTTGGGACTGCAGACTGCTACGCCCTGTGAGATGACTCGAAGCCATTCAATCATATCTACAGGCAAGGGCTGCTTATGGAAAACTTCGTCCGTTATCATTTTCACAAAACTAGCATAGTCCTTGTCACCTTCGGCATCAGAATAGTCAACAAGCTGGTCCTCGCTGAAAAGGAGCTTAATGGAATCGTCTTTGTATATGATGAAGTTTCTTGAGCTGAAATTACCCCCAAGCGACTTCCCTTTGCCATGCAACCCAGCCAATTTACTATACGAGCCACCTACAGCGACCTTGGTAGATATCTTAGACAATTTGGACTCAGTGGTGAAGCCTGGAAGTAATGTGTTGTGGTGTAGCTTAAATCGAAGGGCATGATCATACAGCGATTCAGACCACCCACTATCAGACTCACAGACCAAGATAGAATGATACAGACCAGTTGGGAGACTGGGGACTCTTGGTGGGTCGGGAGTTGGAAATTTCAGCATCTTCCTTCTTGATTGCGATATCCTGAGCTCTTCATCTTTCTTGCTGGTTCTTTTGTTACTAGGCGAGCAGTTCTTGCTTGATATTTTGCTATCAGATAAGCAGTTCCTGAAATAAAGGAACAAATCATATCATTCAGTCACTAAATAAACATCATCAGGCTAAAAGCTCCATCGATCGCCCCGGGATGTCAGAACACTGATCAGTCAATCATCAGGCTAAAACTACTGTAAAAAGCAGTCACAAAACATGGAACTAGAATCTAGTTCTTCAGAACTGTAATTACAGTCATTAGACACTAAAAATAAAGCAGCCATTCGGCAGTGTAATTACTAGTTTCTTCAGAACTGCAATTATTACAGTCTGAGGATAAATATTACATGAAACTACAAGTTCTCCATAACTCCAAATACATACAAGAGCACTGCTATTGGTAGTCTTAAATTTGATTAACTAAAAATACACCCAGTAAAGGACTGTGGCTTTGGTGGGATATGACTGTAAAAACATGATGCTATCCACTAAAAGTTCACTGCATCAAGATTTTTTCTTTACAAATTACTAACTTTGATGGGCTGCAAATACAATTAAAACGAACTATAAATTAGAGGGGAAACGAACTCCAGTTTGTAATTCATGGATGACTCCAAAGACAAGTAAAAGAAAAAGAATGTAGCTCCAGTTCACCATAAGTAGAATTTACATTCAAATCACAGTGTAACTCTAGTAGTTTAGAACAATAACTGCTAGTTCTAGAGAAATAAGGAACAAATCTTTGCGATGCAGCAGTGAACTGGAGTTACAATCTGTAGAATTATAACTGCTAGTTCTAGAGATGATCCACACAGCAGAGAAGATCCAAAACCAACTTTACTCCCTCCGATCCACACTTTGAGGTATGAAGGTTGGAGCTACAATACATATCCCAGTCACAAACAAACAATTTTTGAGGTATAAGTTAGTACCTTGACTTAATCGTTGCCAGGGGTGTCATATCAGGAGAAGGGAGCAGGCTTTCGCTGCTATCTTTACATGGATTCGTTAATAACTTCCTCATGTTGAAGCAATTCTCAATCCAAGCAGTGGTAGTGACTGTCTTCCCATCTGCTTCCCAGAATATTCTGGCCCCTGGTGGTACCTGACCCTACGTGGACAAGAAAGACAATAAATGATTAAAGTAGTAAGGCAAATATTTGGGGATTCAGCTCAGTTGGGTCTAGCCTAAAGCTTCATAACAACACAGTAGTACTAAGCTAAATGCGAGTTATTCTTCTTTAGTAAAAAGTATATTTTAGTTTATGTTTACTGAAAACTACTGTGTCAAGCTGAAAATTACTAACACATACTACTATTTTCCAAGTATCAACAGGGGACTAAATAAAAATGTAACAACTTGTGCATATTAACAGCTCATAAAAGAATGAGATCAATGTATCACCAAGTTGAAACGAAGGTCATTTAACTGTGTAGACAGAATAATTGGTCATTACAGGAATTCTAAGCTGTGAAATGTGAAACTCTGAAATTCTAGCTGCAGTCAGGTGCTTCTTATGTTAAAAAAAATTAGTTCAATGGTTATCCCAAGTATAGCATAAATTCCCCCTCTCAGGCAGTATACGTCGCTAGTGACTACAGCTGAACGCACAATAGAAAAGCAGGTAAGAAAAACTCACTTTCACAGCGATGTGTGTGGCTTCGTTGTAGTTGATTCCTGTCCCAACCTTGCCACCCAAGCTTTCAATTATTTGAGTATAATCGTCAAGTCCCTACACAAACGTAAATATAGTAGACACAAAGTGTTATTGCTCGTGGTGTTAAAATATGTAATTAGCTTAACATCTTGCTTCTTAATTCTCTTTCATATCATCATTCCCGGTCTAAAATAATTATTCTAATCCCTTAGTTTATCTTCCTCTCATATAAACAGAACGCCTTTTCACAATAAAGGATTGTAATGCACAAAGTGTTGGAGCTTTAGAAACTACACACAGTTTACTCGTCATGTATCTAGATTTTTCATATAGTAGACCAAAATTTGAGCTGGTGTATAACCTGAAAGTAACTTGAATTCGTGTCACCCTTCCAACTTTCCAAGAACAGAATTAAAGAGACGGGGATGGGAGATATCCAAATTCTCACCACATCCTCGACGAAGTGGTCGACGAAGATGAAGAGCAAACCAAAGAAGGGCTTGTCGCCTCGGCTGGCCCTGGCTTCTTCCCGGGCGGGCGACCTCCCCGTCGTGCCCCCGCGTCCTGCGCTCTCCTCCTCTGGCGCTCGCTCGATCATCCTAGGCGCGCCTTCTCCGCCCGCATCTCCGAGTCTTGGTGGCTCCCCAGCGGCAACGGAGGAGGGGGCTGAGGGCTTGACGACGGGAGGGAAGGTCTCCCCAGCAGCAACGGAGAAGAGGACCGAGGGCTTGACGACGGGAGCGAGGGTCTCCCCGCCAGCAACGGAAGACGGGGCGGAGGGCTCGACGGTGGGAGCAGGGCGCGCGGCAGCTCGGGCCGCCCCAGCGGCAGCGGAGGATGGATCCGAGGTCTTGAGGGCGGGAGCAGGGGGCGCCCCAGCGGCGAGGAAGGACGGAGCCAAGGGTGCAGACTCTGGCTCGGGAGCAGCGGCTCGATCGAGAAGCTCACCGCCGCGGGGCGGCTTCCCTCCGCTGCCGGGCAGGCGGAGTACCGGCTTGATCACGATAGTCTTGGGGAGTGGCTGCTTCCCGCCGACGCGCGGCGGCCTCCCGCTGCCGTCTGGGGGCAGGCGGCGCCCCGGCCCCGGCATCACGGCGAGGAGGGGGGAAGGGGAGGGAGGGAGGGCTTGCGATTTTACTCCGACGGGGAATTGGGGGGAAGAGGGAAAGGGGGGAGACGGAAATTTTGGGGATGGGAGGGGCGGGGGCTCGGGCTCCGATTCGAAACTCGAAACTCGAAAGCCTCGGCCCAACCTAGGCGTCGGCTGACCGATCCCGCCCACGATCGGTCCTCTCCAGGCCGTTGGGTAGCCGTTTGATCGGTCCTGGTGCATCAACATTCCCGTCGTCTCGCACCTTGTACGACATCGCATGAAAAAATTCCTCTCCTCATCATGCGCACAAAGGAAGTCAACGAGCACGCAGAAAAAAAAATCCAACGAGCGACTTCGCACGAGTCACGGCCAGCGTGCCGGCACAGGTCCTCATAGGAAACACAGCACGAGTCACTGTCGGCTATAGAGCTGGGTGCTCACTGTCCCAGCACAGGTCGCGGCCGGTCCCAACACGAACGCTCGCCATCCCCAACATTGGTCGAGATCGTCCCAACACGGACGCTCGTCGTCCCAAACATGGGATGGCCGTTCGCAGCATGGGTGCTCGTTGTCCCACATTCGTGACCAGCGGTTGCAGAAGCCTCGTGGCCTACTTATAGCCACATCGGAGGGCATCCGCGTAGATTAGCCAGCAGTGTCGGCGGACGGCCTTGCAGCTCCCTACAACAGCGCAACACTGCCCCGTAGCGGTGCCTGGCTGGAGGGGCCAGTAGGTGTGAGCCATAGCAGTGCAGTGATTTTGGGAGGGGGGGCGTGAGTGAGGATGGCAAGAGAAAGATTAATCCATGTTGTTGTTTGTGGGGTTGTCAAGGTGAACGACAATAAGAGAGGTACGAGACACAAAAAAGGTGTGTGAGAGCAAGCGAGAGGGAGAGGGAAGGTTGAAGTGGAGTGTGTGGCTACATGAGATGCGCTGAATGATTATGACATAGATTGAAAGTCGTGTCGTCACATTTTGTTGGCATCACAAATCGGTAACATTCACAGGTTCACCCTTTTTAACAAGGGTGGCATTAATAAATCAAAGGAGTTACAACACTGCACAAAGAATCCCAGAGGAAATAAAAATTACAACATGATCCTCCCTTTATCAAACATGACCCCAAAATGATATGACGAAAATGCAATTGAGTCCTAATAATGCTCTAGAAGACCTCGCTGGAGATGCTATCACCACGATCTTCGGCCAAATCCTTGACATCTGCAAGGAGAAGATTGTCTCCCCAATGGAGGTTGAAATTGGGGTGTCATTTTCTTCGGCAAATCCACCTTAGCCTAGTGTTCCACCCTAGCCACTCATAGGGTCCATTTGAGACTTGAGAACTTTTTATCCATGGTTCCAGCTGCTGAGATTGGAGCAACAATATAAGATAGCCGAAGACGAACCATAAAACCAACTTCAACTCACCCTTGAGCTCCAGATTCAAAGATTCACTTGATACAAAATCCACCTCCCCTTGTGCCAACCACGGCAGGTCGAAGAAGAGGGCTAGATGGGGGATGCACCAACCAAAACTAGATCTCCATAGAGATTATTGAGGACCTGTTGCACAATCCATATCCTCCACAGCCGACCTCCACCATAGAGGAGAAGACGCAAGAGTGAGAAACCAACTCGCCAAATGGCACAAAGCCAGATGCCCACATGAAGTCCTAGCACTACATCTAACCTAACACTACTCTATACATGAACGCCTCCTCCCCTCCCCCACGTCGGTTATTCAACCAAAATCATAGGTTGCTATTGTAGTATGTAAATATCAAAGGCATATATTAGGGAAGGAAGGAACGATGTTTACCTTTGGGTATGTAGAGAAGGCCAGAAATTATTTTGTCAAGTCTCTTGAGGTTGATGGTGGCAGACATGGTGTCATGCATAGAGAACTTCTAGACCTACATGTTGTTGCCATCGAGAAATCAAATACTATTGTAGTATATGAAGTAAATATGCCCTAGAGGCAATAATAAAGTTATTATTTATTTCCTTATATCATGATAAATGTTTATTATTCATGCTAGAATTGTATTAACCGGAAACATAATACATATGTGAATACATAGACAAACTTAGTGTCACTAGTATGCCTCTACTTGACTAGCTCGTTGATCAAAGATGGTTATGTTTCCTAACCATGAACAAGGTGTTGTTATTTGATTAACAAGGTCACATCATTAGTTGAATGATCTGATTGACATGACCCATTTCATTAGCTTAGCACCCGATCGTTTAGTATGTTGCTATTGCTTTCTTCATGACTTATACATGTTCCTATGACTATGAGATTATGCAACTCCCGTTTACCGGAGGAACACTTTGTGTGCTACCAAACGTCACAATGTAACTGGGTGATTATAAAGGAGCTCTACAGGTGTCTCCAAAGGTAGATGTTGGGTTGGCGTATTTCGAGATTAGGATTTGTCACTCCGATTGTCGGAGAGGTATCTCTGGGCCCTCTCGGTAATGCACATCACATAAGCCTTGCAAGCATTGCAGCCTAATGAGTTAGTTGCGAGATGATGTATTACGGAACGAGTAAAGAGACTTGCCGGTAACGAGATTGAACTAGGTATTGGATACCGACGATCGAATCTCGGGCAAGTAACATACCGATGACAAAGGGAACAACGTATGTTGTTATGCGGTCTGACCGATAAAGATCTTCGTAGAATATGTAGGAGCCAATATGGGCATCCAGGTCCCGCTATTGGTTATTGACCAGAGATGTGTCTCAGTCATGTCTGCATTGTTCTCGAACCGTAGGGTCCGCACGCTTAACGTTACGATGACAGTTATTATGAGTTTATGCATTTTGATGTACCGAAGATTGTTCGGAGTCCCGGATGTGATCACGGACATGACAAGGAGTCTCGAAATGGTCGAGACATAAAGATTGATATATTGGAAGCCTATGTTTGGATATCGGAAGTGTTCCGGATGAAATCGGTATTTTACCGGAGTACCGGGAGGTTACCGGAACCCCCCGGGAGCTGTATGGGCCTTAATGGGCTTTAGTGAAAAGGAGAAGGGGCAGCCCAAGATGGGCCGCACGCCTCCCCCCTCCCCTAGTCCTATTAGGACAAGGAGAGGTGGCCGGCCCCCCTCTCTCTCTCTTTCCCCCTCAGCGAATCCTACTCCAACTAGGATTGGGGGAGGAATCCTACTCCCAGAGGGAGTAGGACTCCCTTGGCGCACCCTCCTTGGCCGGCCGGCCCCCTCCCCTTGGCTCCTTTATATACGGAGGCGGGGGGCACCCCTAGACAGACAAGTTGATCATTGAGATCGTTCCTTAGCCGTGTGCGGTGCCCCCTGCCACCATATTCCACCTCGATCATTTGTAGCAGTGCTTAGGCGAAGCCCTGCGACGGTAGAACATCAAGATCGTCACCACGCCGTCGTGCTGACGGAACTCCTCCCCGACGCTTTGCTGGATCGGAGCCCGGGGATCGTCATCGAGCTGTACGTGTGCTAAGAACTCGGAGGTGCCGGAGTAACGGTGCTTGGATCGGTCGGATTGGGAAGACGTACGACTACTTCCTCTACGTTGTGTCAACGCTTCCGCAGTCGGTCTGCGTGGGTACGTAGACAACACTCTCCCCTCTCGTTGCTGTGCATCATCATGATCTTGCGTGTGCGTAGGAAATTTTTTGAAATTACTACGTTCCCCAACAGTATAAAGAGAAACCCATGTATTCATAAACGAGGTTACTATAATTTCTCAAATCAACCATACAAATGTGGTGAAACTCATGGGATACTTCCTTCAGACAAATGTTCCTCGGTGTAAGGGTGGTCTGCTGCAGTATTGAGACCCACGAGCGAGACATTGTTCCTCCTGGAGGAGATTGGACTGTGCTTTGTGGAAGGTAAGGCCGACATGCATGGTTGATGGTGAGAGCAGCGAATGCCCGAACAAATCATCGAGGCCGTTGATGAGCGCAAGCAGCATGTCTTGATCGCTCACAGGAGAGCCGACCTCGCGAAGGGTGTCGGCAATGCATTTGAGGCGGCTTGAGTAGGTGGTGTTATTGATATTTCCATTCACAAGGTTATGGAATCCGTGCTTCATGAAGATGGCATGTTGGAGGTGATTGTCGAGGAACAGATTGTTGAGGACGGACCAAGCATGTTCCTCGTGTGAAAATGCTGAATGATAATGTCGGGGATGTTATTGGTGATGGTGGTGTAGAGCCAAGAGATGATGCATTGGCTGATGTGCCTCCACTCGACATGATGGACCATGAGTTATGCACCAAGAGTCACGTTGATGTGATCGATGAGGTCGAGCTTCCGAAAGGTGAGGTTGAAGTGCGTTTGCCAAACGATGAAGTTGGACTCCTTGAAATCAAGGATCGTGGGGACGTGAGACCAGATGGAGAGGAGTTGGGTAGCCGCAATGGCTGGCAAGCTGACAGGAGGAGCAACATCATGAAGATCGGTGAAAGGGTTGCCATCACCGCTGCCGCTAAGACTAGAGAAGGAGGAGGAGATCGACATTGCAGGGAGACGAGGGGCAACAGAAATACATGGAGGGTTTAGGGCTGGAAATCATAGGTACATGATACCATTTAAGGTTTGAGAGAAGTCGACGCTATGCAATTTACTCTTACACTGGGATGTTGTCATAACACTGTATTAATGTTGAAGGACCAATATAGTTATCATGTTATCATCACTTTTCTCAGTTGGAGGGATGATCGTTCAAGGATTGCACTTGAGGTTGCTATTGCTACAACTTTACCATATATGCACCATGACTACTTTAATGCTCACTAGCATGATGGTCGTGCGTTGCCATAGAGTCATTGGCTTAGTAGGTGGTCAAACGTTTGTATCCTTTGTGACCGTTGTGTGATTTATGATTAGAAAATATAGCGTAAGTATGGTGAGAGACATGCAGCGTTAAAGAATTTTTAATTGACCATAGTAGGCCGGGAAGAGAGACTAAAACCAAGATTGATTTTGAGTTGAAGTCACACTTTTCGTGTTTGTTATTTGTGCCTTTTTTATAAAAAGTTGGTCTCACATGAAAGTAATATATTTGTTTATTTAAGATAGATCCCACGTATGAATAAAGTATATTTATTTATATTTTTTTTGAAAGGTTGTTGGTCCCACATATGAACTCACAATCAACTTTAATTTTTATAAGTAGAGATGGCAAGTCGTTTGTACATACTTCTCAACGACAGTTTAGCAGTAATTGTACATCTCAATAGATCAAACAACAATGATGCCATTTTTTCAGGGAACATTTTGGTTGTTTACATCTCATGTTTTATTACCCATGTCAACTACTCCCTCCGTTCCTAAATAATTGTCTTTCTAGAGATTTCAACAAGTGACTACATACGGAGCAAAATGAGTGAATCTACACTCTAAAACATGTCTACATACATCCGTATGTTGTAGTTCATTTGAGATGGCTAGAAAGACAATTATTTGGGAACGAAGGGAGTAATAGACAAGAAAATGTTTCAAGCTTTCATGTTATCATTATAGGAATGCTAACCAGGAAGAAACCATATGTGTGCAGATTAGATAATTATGTTAGTCCTGTTGTGCATTTTTTTTGTTCCATCGCACAAAGAAGACAAGAGATAACTCTTTATTTAACACTATCCAAAATTCAGATTCTATATTTGACACTGAAAAAATGTTTCTTCTTTATCTAACACTGACTTCAAAATTCATTTCTAATGTAACACTTCCGTCCATTTGTTGAGCTGGCGGTCTTAAATGGCACATGAAATGACAAGTTAACCCCTGACACAGCACCTCAGCCAGGTCTGCGGGAGAAGCACAGCCGCCCCCATGACACCCCCCTCCTCCCCTCCGTCGTTGATCAATAGAGTTGTCTCTCTGGTCCGACGTGGTCAACATGACGTGAGCATTCTATTACTGTCCCGCTCGTCATAATTCGTGCACTAACCGCGACGAAATCGAGCTCGCGATCCATCCAAGTGGTCGGCTCCGTCCATGATTTTCGCCGCCTCGATCAACCCTTTTCCCTGCCGTTTGCTGCGATCGATCCGCGCCATGACACCCTTCATTTCCCACTAAGTATCTGCCTCTCACTCCTACCGAGCACCAGGATCGAGCTTGACGCCCAGAGCACGCCGTCGGCGTCATAGACATAGCACATGCGGACAGAGGCCTATTCGAGCCCAGCCACCATGTCTAGAAGCTTCTCCTCATCATCTTTAACATTCTTGACGAATGAATCTACGGCTGAACCCTCCAATCAGCCACGCCATGGTCGTCTTCCTCACTCCGGAGCACCAGCCGCTGTATGCCTTCCTTGCAGGCATGCCGCATGAGCGTGTGCTGCGGTGGACTTTGCCAAACAGCGTCGTCTGCCTAATGGGTCTCAAGGAGGCGGCTAGCTGTGACCTCGATCTGCGCGAGCTGATGCTGCACAAATTCCTCAAGGCGGAGCGGCCAAGGCGCAGCGGCAGAGGGTGGTTAGGGTCGGCGTCCTCGTGCTCGTGTGGCCGGCATCGTGGGGCTCGCGAAGGTGAGCGCAGCGGGTGGCAGGCGGCTGGCAGAGCTGGGGCAAGGCGAGGCGCGCGGAGCCGACACACGCGGAAGCATGCGGTGATCCGAAGCAGCGCGTATGACGTCCGGGAGCGTCGCACGGTGGCCAGCAGGGTGACCGGCGGTGGCAGCGCTCTGTCGTGGCGCGGTGCAGCACAGCGCCACTTCCTCGTGGATGCGCGCCTCGTAGCGACCGGCGGCGCCAAGGTCACCTGCACATGTGTCGGGGAGTACGTGATGCTCGGTGCTCCCAGCCACCCATGGAAGCTCTTGTGTGAATAAAAAATAATTACATGGGATTTGGTGTATACACATCAACTCAAAAGAAAAAAATGTCATAAATACACCATTTGGTGTGTAGGCACGTGACATTATTGTATAAATGAACAATTCCAGCACAATTCAGCGTTATTTTGGGTCACATTCTGCACTAGGGACAAAATTGACTTTTCAGGTGTTATTTTAACACCTTTAGTACTCCCTCCGTCACAGTTTAGAAGGTACAATTAAATTTGCGTGCGTTTCCACAATAGACAAGGTTTAGGGCGCATTGCATTTATTTCTAATAGCTAATTAGTACTCCGATATACTATTTCTATATGCATGCGTAGTGTGAATGCTATTTTTTAGCCCATCTCACAACCAATAGATAACCACCTAGATTCCAGAGAACTTCCAAGCGCGCCTTCTAAATCGTGACGGAGGGAGTAGTCAAAACGGACGAAAGTGTCATAAATGAAAAAAAAATCTAAACTTAGTATTATATAAAGAAATCAAGTTCCAATGCCAAATAGTAAAGCCACATTTAAAACTGTTTTAAATAAGGAATTCTTTAAATTCTTTCAAAAGACAGCCTTGTTGACATGATAGACCCACCAATAATATCATCATGGAATAAAAAGATGATGGAAAACTCCAAGAAGTAGCTATGCTGGCGGTAACAGCAATGTGGTACGGCTGGACAAAAAGCTTAGCTCGTGGACTTTAACGAGCGCTCGATAGCTCGACTCGCTAAGTTTCGTAAGTCACTTTTTAATGAACCACCTTTTCCGGAAAACTTTTTAATGAACCAAACTAATCATTAATTTGAGCTTGCTAAAGCATAATGAATTTAACAAGCAACTCGTGATGCTCGTTAAATATTTTTATCGTAAGTGACAACAATTGACAACAATTTGTGGCGGCCTTACTCACTTATTCCGTCAATATGTACTTTCAAATTCCAACATTTAATTCTGAGAGACAAATTGTTGAATGATTTGAATACCTAGGATGTTTATGGTAATGTATATGTTAACAAGCGTCCACCTGTGCTCGCGAGCTTTAAATGAGCCGAGCCAAATATTACTTTTTACTCATTAAGCTTAACAAGCGACTGCGTACATGATGTGATCCCATGATCCAGGACCATGTGGGCCATTGGATCTGAACCGGATGAACAGGATTGAGTAGTCAACCTTCCCTTTGGAAAATATACACAATACACCCTAGCTTATTTCTGTAATGGAGCTGCAAGTGCATATCCATCCGTCCTGTCACCTTCTTTGATGGGGCTTGTCCCGCCGCCACTGGCCACCATGGTGCATGCCCCCATCCATCTATCCTGGTTAGCCCCAATCATGCACGCGTGCGTGCCAAATCAGTCGCTCGGATCTGATCCAAACCCTACCATGGGAGCCGAGACAGACCTCTCCCCACGGCCGCCGAAGCCTGTCGCGTCGCCGGAGAACCCACGCAACGAGTGTTGGGTAAGAGGCAACGCCTTCTCCGTTGTTGCATCTGTGCCGCTTTTTGGTGTTTTATTTCCTTATTTTGTTTGTTTTCTTATGTTTGATTTCCTGATTTCACTTGTTTGCTTTAAGGATTGTATGTCATTGGGGGAATCGGTGTCGTTCGGGCCACTCCTCTTTAAGCCGCTGGAGAGAGATGACATGGCACATGTACCAGCCGTGCCGCTGGCTGCCATATCACATTTCCAATACAGAACGGTTATCAACCATTTTGTAATCATGGAACTGCTCCATAGCATACAGCTGAAGGAAATATGCCCTAGAGGCAATAATAAAGTTATTATTTATTTCCTTATATCATGATAAATGTTTATTATTCATGCTAGAATTGTATTAACCGGAAATATAATACATGTGTGAATACATAGACAAACAGAGTGTCACTAGTATGCCTCTACTTGACTAGCTCGTTAATCAAAGATGGTTATGTTTCCTAACCATGGACAAAGAGTTGTTATTTGATTAACGGGATCACATCATTAGTTGAATGATCTGATTGACACGACCCATTCCGTTAGCTTAGCACCCGATCATTTAGTATGTTGCTATTGCTTTCTTCATGACTTATACATGTTCCTATGACTATGAGATTATGCAACTCCCGTTTACCGGAGAAACACTTTGTGTGCTACCAAATGTCACAACGTAACTGGGTGATCATAAAGGTGCTCTACAGGTGTCTCCGAAGGTACTTGTTGGGTTGGCGTATTTCGAGATTAGGATTTGTCACTCCGAATGTCGGAGAGGTATCTCTGGGCCCTCTCGGTAATGCACATCACATAAGCCTTGCGAGCATTGCAACTAATGAGTTAGTTGTGAGATGATGTATTACGGAACGAGTAAAGAGACTTGCCGGTAACGAGATTGAACTAGGTATTGAGATACCGACGATCGAATCTCGGGCAAGTAACATACCGTTGACAAAGGGAACAACGTATGTTGTTATGCGGTCTGACCGATAAAGATCTTTGTAGAATATGTAGGAGCCAATATGGGCATCCAGGTCCCGCTATTGGTTATTGACCGGAGACGTGTCTCGGTCATGTCTACATTGTTCTCGAACCGTAGGGTCCGCACGCTTAAGGTTTCGATGACAGTTATATTATGAGTTTATGAGTTTTGATGTACCGAAGGAGTTTGGAGTCCCGTATGAGATCGGGGACATGACGAGGAGTCTCGAAATGGTCGAGACGTAAAGATCGATATATTGGACGACTATATTCGGACATCGGAAAGGTTCCGAGTGATTCGGGTATTTTTCGGAGTACCGGAGAGTTACGGGAATTCGCCGGGAGAAGTATTGGGCCTTATTGGGCCATACGGGAAAGAAAGAGGGGCTGCCTAGGGCAGGCCGCGCACCCCCCCAAGGTCTAGTCCTAATTGGACTAGGGGGAGGGGCTGCGCCCCCTCCTTCCTTCCCTTCTCCCTTCCCCTTCCTTGTCTCCTACTCCTAGTTGGACTAGGAAAGGGGGAATCCTACTCCCGGTGGGAGTAGGACTCCCCTAGGGCGCGCCATAGAGAGGGCCGGCCCTCCCCTCCTCCACTCCTTTATATACGGGGGCAGGGGGCACCCCATAGACACACAAGTTGATCTTCGTGATCGTTCCTTAGCCGTGTGCGGTGCCCCCCTCCACGATATTACACCTCGGTCATATTGTAGCGGTGCTTAGGCGAAGCCCTGCGACGGTTGAACATCAAGATCGTCACCACGCCGTCGTGCTGACGGAACTCCTCCCCGAAGCTTTGCTGGATCGGAGCCCGGGGAGCGTCATCGAGCTGAACGTGTGCCAAGAACTCGGAGGTGCTGGAGTAACGGTGCTTGGATCGGTTGGACCGGAAAGACGTACGACTACTTCCTCTACGTTGCGTCAACGCTTCCGCTTCGGTCCACGAGGGTACGTAGACAACACTCTCCCCTCTCATTGCTATGCATCACCATGATCTTGCGTGTGCGTAGGAATTTTTTTGAAATTACTACGTTCCCCAACAGTGGCATCCGAGCCTAGGTTTTTATGGTTTGATGTTATATGCACGAGTAGAACACAAGTGAGTTGTGGGCAATATAAGTCATACTGCTTACCAGCATGTCATACTTTGGTTCGGCGGTATTGTTGGATGAAGCGGCCTGGACCGACATTACGCGTACGCTTACGCGAGACTGGTTCTACCGACGTGCTTTGCACACAGGTGGTTGGCGGGTGTCAGTTTCTCCAACTTTAGTTGAACCGAGTGTGGCTACGCCCGGTCCTTGCGAAGGTTAAAACAACACCAACTTGACAAACTATCGTTGTGGTTTTGATGCGTAGGTGAGATTGGTTCTTGCTTAAGCCCGTAGCAGCCACGTAAAACTTGCAACAACAAAGTAGAGGACGTCTAACTTGTTTTTGCAGGGCATGTTGTGATGTGATATGGTCAAGACATGATGCTAAATTTTATTGTATGAGATGATCATGTTTTATAACCAAGTTATCGGCAACTGGCAGGAGCCATATAGTTGTCGCTTTATTGTATGCAATGCAATCGCCCTGTAATGCTTTACTTTATCACTAAGCGGTAGCGATAGTCGTAGAAGCATAAGATTGGCAAGACAACAACGATGCTACGATGGAGATCAAGGTGTCGCGCCGGTGACGATGGCAATCATGAAGGTGCTTCGGAGATGGAGATCACAAGCACAAGATGATGATGGCCATATCATATCACTTATATTGATTGCATGTGATGTTTATCTTTTATGCATCTTATCTTGCTTTGATTGACGGCAGCATTTTAAGATGATCTCTCACTAATTATCAAGAAGTGTTCTCCCTAAGTATGCACCGTTGCCAAAGTTCGTCGTGCCCAGACACCATGTGATGATCGGGTGTGATAAGCTCTACGTCCATCTACAACGGGTGCAAGCCAGTTTTGCACACGCAGAATACTCGGGTTAAACTTGACGAGCCTAGCATATGCAGATATGGCCTCGGAACACGGAGACCGAAAGGTCGAGCGTGAATCATATAGTAGATATGATCAACATAGTGATGTTCACCATTAAAAACTACTCCATTTCACGTGATGATCGGTTATGGTTTAGTTGATTTGGATCACATGATCACTTAGAGGATTAGAGGGATGTCTATCTAAGTGGGAGTTCTTAAGTAATATGATTAATTGAAATTTAATTTATCATGAACTTAGTCCTGATAGTATTTTGCAAATTATGTTGTAGATCAATAGCTCGTGTTGTTGCTTTCATATGTTTATTTTGATATGTTCCTAGAGAAAACTATGTTGAAAGATGTTAGTAGCAATGATGCGGATTGGATCCGTGATCTGAGGATTATCCTCATTGCTACACAGAAGAATTATGTCCTTGGTGCACCGCTAGGTGACAGACCTATTGCAGGAGCAGATGCAGACGTTATGAACGTTTGGCTAGCTCAATATGATGACTACTTGATAGTTTAGTGCACCATGCTTAACAGCTTAGAATCGGGACTTCAAAGACGTTTTGGACGTCATGGACCATATGAGATGTTCCAGGAGTTGAAGTTAATATTTCAAGCAAATACCCGAGTTGAGAGATATGAAGTCTCTAACAAGTTCTATAGCTAAAAGATGGAGGAGAATCGCTCAAGCAGTGAGCATGTGCTCAGATTGTCTGGGGTACTACAATCGCTTGAATCAAGTGGGAGTTAATCTTCCAGATAAGATAGTGATTGACAGAATTCTCTAGTCACCATCACCAAGTTAGTAGAACTCCGTGATGAACTATAAAATGCAAGGGACAACGGATACAATTCCCAAGCTCTTCGTGATGCTAAAATCGACGAAGGTAGAAATCAAGAAAAATATCAAGTGTTGATGGTAGAAAAGACCACTAGTTTCAAGAAAAGGGCAAAGGGAAAAGGGGGAACTTCAAGAAGAACAGCAAGCAAGTTGCTGCTCAAGTGAAGAAGCCCAAGTCTGGACCTAAGCCTGAGACTGAGTGCTTCTACTGTAAAGGAACTGGTCACTGGAAGCGGAACTACCCCAAGTGATTGGCGGATAAGAAGGATGGCAAAGTGAACATAAGTATATTTGATATACATGTTATTGATGTGTACTTTACTAGTGTTTATAGCAACCCCTCAGTATTTGATACTAGTTCAGTTGCTAAGATTAGTAACTCGAAACGGGAGTTGCAGAATAAACAGAGATTAGTCAAGGGTGAAGTAATGATGTGTGTTGGAAGTGGTTCCAAGATTGATATGATCATCATCGCACACTCCCTATACTTTCGGGATTAGTATGGAACCTAAATAAGTGTTATTTGGTGTTGAGCATGAATATGATTTGATCATGTTTATTGCAATACGGTTATTCATTTAGTAAGTAAGAGAATAAATTGTTGTTCTGTTTACATGAATAAAACCTTATATGGTTACACACCCAATGAAAATGGTTCATTGGATCTCGATCATAGTGATACACATATTCATAATATTGAAACCAAAAGATGCGAAGTTAATAATGATAGTGCAATTTGTGGCACTGCCATTTAGGTCATATTGGTGTAAAGCGCATGAAGAAACTCCATGCTGATGGGCTTTTGGAATCACTTGATTATGAATCACTTGATGCTTGCGAACCATGCCTCATGGGCAAGATGACTAAAACGCCGTTCTCCGGAACAATGAAGCAAGCAACAGATTTTTTGGAAATCATACATACTGATGTATGTGGTCCGATGAATATTAAGGCTTGCAGCAGGTATCATTATTTTCTGACCTTCATAGATGATTTGAGCAGATATGGGTATATCTACTTGATGAAACACAAGTCTGAAACATTTGAAAAGTTCAAAGAATTTCAGAGTGAAGTGGAGAATCATCGTAACAAGAAAATAAAAGTTTCTACGATATGATCGCAGAGGTAAAATATTTGAGTTGCGAGTTTGGCCTTCAGTTAAAACAATGTGAAATAGTTTCACTACTTATGCCACCTGGAACACCACAGTGTAATGGTGTGTCCGAACGTCATAACCATACATTGGATATAGTACAATCTATGATGTTTCTTACCGATTTACCAATATCATTTTGGGATCATGCATTAGAGACAACTGCATTCACGTTAAAAAGGGGCACCATCTAACTCCGTTGAGACGGCACAATATGAACTATGGTTTGGCAAGAAACCAAAGTTGTCGTTTCTTAAAGTTTGGGGTTGCGATGCTTATAAGAAAAGGTTTCATCATGATAAGCTCAAAACCAAATCGGAGAAATGTGTCTTCATAGGATACCCAAAGGAGACAGTTGGGTACACCTTCTATCACAGATCCAAAGGCAAGACATTCGTTGCTGAGAATGGATACTTTCTAGAGAAGAAATTTTTCTCGAAAGAAGTGAGTGGGAGGAAAGTAGAACTTGATGAGGTAACTGTACCTGCTCCTTATTGGAAAGTAGTTCATCACAGAAATCTGTTCTTGTGACTACTACACCAATTAGTGAGGAAGCTAATGATGATGATCATGTAACTTTAGATCAAGTTACTACCGAATCTCGTAGGTAAACCAGAGTGAGATCCGCACCGGAGTGGTACGTAATCCTGTTCTGGAGGTTATGTTACTAGACCATGACGAACCTACGAACTATGAAGAAGCGATGGTGAGCCCAGATTCCGCGAAATGGCTTGAGGCCATGAAATCTGAGATGGGATCCATGTATGAGAACAAAGTGTGGACTTTGGTTGACTTACCCGATGACCGACAAGCCATAGAAAATAAATGGATCTTCAAGAGGAAGACAGACGCTGATAGTAGTGTCACTATCTACAAAGCTAGAATTGTCGCAAAAGGTTTTCAACAAGTTCAAGGTGTTGACTACGATGAGAGTTTCTCACTCGTATCTATGCTTAAGTCTATCCGAATCATGTTAGCAATTGCCGCATTTTATGAAATCTGGCAAATGGATAAACAAAACTGCATTCCTTAATGGATTTATTTAAGAAGAGTTGTATATGATGCAACCAGAAGGTTTTGTCGATCCTAAAAGTGTTAACAAAATGTGCAAGCTCCAGCGATCCATCTATGGACTGGTGAAAGCATCTTGGAGTTGGAATATACGCTTTGATGAGTTGATCAAAGCATATAGTTTTATACAGACTTGCGGTGAAGCCTGTATTTACAAGAAAGTGAGTGGGAGCACTACAGCATTTCTGATAAGTATATGTAAATGACATATTGTTGATCGGAAATAATGTAGAATTATTCTGCAAAGCATAAAGGAGTATTTGAAAGGAGTTTTTCGAAGAAGGACCTCGGTGAAGCTGCTTACATATTGAGCATCAAAATCTATAGAGATAGATCAAGACGCTTGATAAGTTTTTTCAATGAGTGCATACCTTGACAAGATTTTGAAGTAGTTCAAAATGGAACAGTCAAAGAAAGAGTTCTTGCATGTGTTACAAGGTGAGAAATTGAGTAAGACTCAAAGCCCGACCACGGCAGAAGATAGAGAGAGAATGAAAGTCATTCCCTATGCCTTGGCCATAGGTTCTATAAAGTATGCCATGTTGTGTACCAGATCTATTGTATACCCTACCACTGAGTTTGGCGAGGGAGTACAATAGTGATCTAGGAGTAGATCACTGGACAGCGGTCAAAAATTATCCTTAGTGGAATAAGGATATGTTTCTCGATTATGGAGGTGACAAAAAGGTTCGTCGTAAAGGGTTACGTTGATGCAAGTTTTGACACCAATCTAGATGACTCTAAGTCTCAATCTAGATACATATTGAAAGTGGGAGCAATTAGCTAGAGTAGCTCCGAGCAGAGTATTGTTGACATAGAAATTTGCAAAATACATACGGATCTGAATGTGGCAGACCCGTTGACTAAACTTCTCTCACAAGCAAAACATGATCACTCTTTGGGTCTTAATCACATAGCGATGTGAACTAGATTATTGAATCTAGTAAACCCTTTTGGGTGTTAGTCACATGGAGATGTGAACCAATCACATAAAGATGTGAACTATTGATGTTAAATCACATGGCGATGTGATCTAAATTATTGACTCTAGTGCAAGTGGGAGACTGAAGGAAATATGCCCTAGAGGCAATAATAAAGTTATTATTTATTTCCTTATATCATGATAAATGTTTATTATTCATGCTAGAATTGTATTAACCGGAAACATAAAACATGTGTGAATACATAGACAAACAGAGTGTCACTAGTATGCCTCTACTTGACTAGCTCGTTAATCAAAGATGGTTATGTTTCCTAACCATGGACAAAGAGTTGTTATTTGATTAAC